>NC_134950.1:70956377-71126377 GCF_965638725.1 Aptenodytes patagonicus
AACTTTTGGATATGACAATAAGTTTGCCCTAATGCCACTTTCTAATCCACCTCTTCAGCAAGATCTCACATGCAAGATGCAGCTGTCACAGATGGTCTGTATTACTTCAGAAGGAAGGGTTTTGTCCTCTGCACTGTAGCAAAACAGGGTGCTTATCTGATGACTAAGCAAGGGATTCTGAAGACTAGATTCAGACATTTTCTTCTGAAAGCCTTGGGCTGAACCCTGTCAGAAGGAGGAAAGGAACATGAAGGGCAGACCCTAGACCCCTTGGCTTCTGGCCTTTGCTATGCACAAGCTGAGAACAGTAGGTACAATAGTAAAAAAAACAAAAGTGCTCTTTAGTTTCTATTCCAATTTAATCAAACTGCTTTTTCTGCTCATTATGTCCATCTCATGCCTTTCAGCATCTAGTTAACTATGTCTTCTACTACAGAATGATACCATGTTGCTACAGATTCACAGAATGGAACTTTAGATCCTCTAGACTCCTGGAGAGGCCTCTGTTCTTCAAGTTATCTAAGTGCTGAGCACATTCTTTGATATCTACATTTTCCTAATACACTGATGACAGGAAGGCATCTACTTTTGAGTTGAAAGATCTCAGGAATACCTCAGCACCTTTCTTCCTGGCCTACTTCAACACTTGGAAATAATTCTCTCACACAACAGTATTCTTAGCTACGGAATTTGCCTGATTTCAGCTTCCAGCAACTGATTCTTATTGTACCAACTAAGCCCTTAAAAATATTTCCTTTCTTTTTCATGAAGACAGAGAAATCTAATCAAGCCATCTCTCAAATACTTTTTGACTGAGATTTCCAAGCTTTTTGCTGAAAGATCTTCCATTGTTTCTGTGTCCCTTTTGTTTCTTTGACATTCTGTCACAGAATCACAGTGTGATTGAGGTTGGAAGGGACCTCTGGAGGTCGTCTGGGCCAACCCCCCTGATCAAGCAGGGCCACCTAAAGCCAGTTGCCCGGGACCATGTCCAGTCAGGTTTTGAATATCTCCAAGGATGGAGACTCTACAACCTCCCTGGCAACCTGTGCCAGTGCTCGGTCACCCTCACAGGAAAAAGAGCTTTTCCATAAGTTCAGAGGTAACCTCTTGTGTTTCAGTTTGTGCCCATTGCCTCTTGTTCTGTCACTGGGGCAACTATCAAGTCCCATTACAGGTAGAAACAGTAGGTCTACTTGTAATGTATCCATATGCAATATATAATAGGAAAAAAAGGTCAAACTTATGCTAACTTTACAACAAATATATACATAAAGATGCAGTGTTGTAGCCTGGTGAAATAACTTGAATTTTGAAGTCTTAAAGGTGCTCCCAAATGGTAGTTTTCTTTCAGATAAGTTAGTTCCCAGAGGATTAGAATGCTTAGAACATAAAAATATGATGTTTTTTTTCTTTCTGTATATCAATACATGGCCAGTATGAAACCTGGCCCCAGTGAGGGAAACTACTAGACAGTCAGAAATGCAAGGTTAGGTTGTACCACAAATATGCAATGTAGTTATATTAAAATTGTTCTAATAACTTTTGCTTTTGTGCATTTTATTTATTTGTTTGATATTGCAATAACAGTACTGGTATTTATTTATATACTGGACATGAGCATGCACAAAAAAAAAAAAAAAAAAAAAAAGAAAAAGCCCCAAACCCTATGCACTAAATCCACAGGATTTAAAGTAAGGAAAATAATCCAAAGTAAGAGTATCAGCTAAGGCTTTCACTTCAGGCTTAGATCATACTCCTGTATTTTGACTTTACAGGAGTTTGAGATTGGTGTTACATGCCACATGTGCTACAAAAAGTGCAATGGACAGAGACAAGGATGGCAGTCTTAGCTACATATTTCCATTATCTTGTGGGTTAGAAATGGGCAGACCTCTAAATGCCCGACTTTGGTTGGGACTAGAGACCAAAATACTGACAAGCATATGTGTATATGCACACACATGGTTTCTCACATATTTATGTTAGCAGTTACTAAGTTCAATAAAGTATGCCCTACTAGAATCTGCAAACTGACTTTCACTATATCCAAATATTTTGACCTAAAATCTTTGAAAATCATTGTCCAGCTTTGAGAAGAGTTATGAGTTATGATGTCATTGCACTAATTGAGTTTTTAAATTTTGTTTTCAATGATGTTTTCACAGTTAGAGTTGGGGTTTTTTGTTTGTTTGTTTGTTTGTTTCCCCTTTGGCTTTCATGTTAATTTAGAACAAAGAACTTGTTCTTTAATTCATGGAATCTCCTATAATCTGTTAGTCATTAGCACAACAAAATTCTCTGGACTGACAATTTTCTTGGGACCCAATGACTGACTCCTACAGTATTCTGCGTCAAAACATGTTACTAAGTTCCATTGTGAAGATTAGTGGTACGGCTGTGTTTTTTCAGAAGCAGCAAATAGTGGGTGTGTGCATGTCTGAAATGGGAGGGCCTAACTCTTTGTTTTTGTTGTGGACCCTGGCCTTTAGGCACTGCTAGAATTCAAATCTGTAATAGCTCTGATCACAAAGCATTATTATTATGCTTTGTTTATAAGCAGTACAGCACAAATCTACATGAGCATTTAAGCACTGAACTTCTGTTAATACTGATGAAAATAAGGCTCCTAAAAAGACTTTGTGGTGCTGCCCTTACAGAACCACAGTAAGAATCCACAGGCAAAGAGCAGTTGCCCTGGAGACATACTTAAATCCTTATATCATAAATCAATCCAACTGCAAATAATCTGTCTTCACATGTCAGTTATTAATTCAAAGGGGTTTTTATTTAAGAATCAGAGAAGAGAGGCAGTCTGGAGAAATGTCTTTCATAAAAAAAAGATAAAATATATTTTATTTACTCCCAGGGTGGTCATTTTAACAGGTGGTAGTCCAGAAAATCTGAAGACACTTTCAGAAAGGGTATCAAACAAGAGCTGCTATGAATTTAATTTATCTTTCACACAAGCCTTGAGAGACATTCGCTAAGTTAGTGGAGAGTGAATAATTAACACTAGGGTTTTGGTGTGCCACTGAATCGACCTCTTCTAATCAGTCTGTGCTGGGTGATGCTGTTACAGCAGACCAATTGCCAATACAGTGAACACTGTAATGCCACATTCAGAACCTGGTGACAGGGTCATGAAGCCAAGAAGCTGCTAGGGAAGGGGAATGGTAAGAGAAGAGGGAAGACTGACATGCTTCCCAGAAGGCTGTGTAGCAGTGTCATCCCTTCTGATTCACACAGACTTTATAGATCCTCAGAACTGGACAGGAGTTTTCCACTTCTGACAGGAGTTTTCCACCTCTGACATGTCTTTCATCTCAAAGAACAGTCCTTGAAAGTCTTGAGAACGTTAATTCATAAGCTTCTTGCTGTTTTGATGGTAGGCTTGTTTCTTCATGGCAGTTGAACACTTCTATTCAACTAGAAGCCTGAAAGCACTCAGTGAGCACATAGGAGACAAAGCCCCTGAGCAAAGGCTAAAACACTCTGCATCATAAACACCATCCTCCACATGATTTCATTCTTGCTGCCTGCACTGGTATCAACCATTAGTCTTCCACAGAAGATCCTAATTGACTTTTCTCTTGGTAATGTTGGGAAGAAGTAAGACTAAACTGATGTATCAGAGGCATTTAAAGAAGGCACAAAACTTCTTTTTATATTTTAAGAGAATAAAAGTATCAGAATAAAAAGTTCTGAAAAAGAACTGGTACTTGAAGTCAGAATCTCAGAAAGCAGTATTTGTAAAATATTTTGCAGTCATAATGGAACTGTTACAATCTCAAAATACCAGTTTTCGGAACTTGCCTTGTAGTTGTTCTTAAACAAGTTTGCTTGAGCCTGGAAAAATGGGGACATTAAAGTTAAAAGATTGTCTAGACCAGTATCTCTTTCAAAGCATTTTTCTTGATACTTTGTACTACTTATTTGTGGGGTAAAACATGTCTTCTGGATAAAAGAAAGTGAACTATTTCATTCATGCCCTTTCATGTCCTTGTTGTTCTTCAGGGATGATTTACATTGCATGCGTGTGCATTGCTGGTTGGACAGCATGGCATAACACAAGAACACAGGCTGTATTCACTGCGTAAGACAAGAGTGACTGCATTGAGAACATGGCAAGCTTCTACCATAGAGCTTGGATAAGGTAAAGCCTGGACAACTGTAGTTGTGCAGAGTAGCATGAAAATGACAGAATCACAGCAACTGCATGGCATGGTTTGACGTACTGATGATTTGACTACCCAGAACTGCTGTTTTTTTCTTGACATAATGCAGCAATGGCTGCATAATGCAGCACAACATAGCAGTGACTGCCCTTCATGGCAGTGCAGACTTTGCACTGCGCTAATTCTTTCTGGTTTGCTTTGCTTTTTGTACACTGATCATTACTTCCCTTTCATGTGTTTTCTCATTTACAACTTGCTTCACTGATTCCACTTAGCCAGTACACATCCTTTATAGATAGAAAAACAAAAGGGAAATGTTCTTGTTTAGAAAGAGAAGCCTGTAGTTAGCACACTGAAGAGTGATTCCATATTCATTTCACAACCTCATCACTTGCTCTGTAAATAGCAATGCCACATCCCATTCACAAAAGAAGAGCAGAAATAGACTATTTCCCCCCCCTCCCTCTGAAGCTCTTATTTGAAGACCTGTGGCACTGTATTCAGAAGTTTTACTTGCAGGTTGTGGGTTTACTTTTGTTGTGGATTCAACAGTTGCTCCTCTTTTGTTTTTTGCACGCGAAGACTAAAAAGCAATTTGGTGGTATTTATCAGCAATTTCATTGAAAGCCTCAATGTCCCTGAATTAGCACACTGACACACTTTAACACAAAGAAGAAAAGTTGAATTTTGGAGTATAAACTAGATTATCACCAGTTTAGATTAGTTGCATAATAGGAAAATTATGCATTTTAGTAACATCATAAATTAAGCAAACTACTTCTGTATTAATCTTGCTACTTACCAATACTCCAAGTAAAATCTCTATTTAATCCCCATGCATACGTGAATATTATCTTATTATATGTGCAGAGTGAGCTTTCTGGGGGAAAAAACAACAAAACCCAAAATTGAATTACTATGGATTTGCAATCTGAGATTTCCATGAGCAACACCTGGCTCAGAGATGTATGACCGCACATTTGCAGTTTTCCTGTCTTTTATATCCAGTGCCACTGGATAACTATCAGTCAATGGACAGGATACAGTCTTACTCCTCAACACCTGCACAGTACTTAGCGTTGCCTTGAGCATCATAACTACAACAAAGAAAAAGCTACCAATGCTTGTATTGAACATTATGTTATGCATTTCATGGGTAAAAGGACCAAGTATCACTTGGAGGTTTTTTCTGTTGATCACAGTAGATATAGCAATTCAACATGGCACAAAACACTGCTTATTTTTATTCTTGTAACCCTCATAACCAGCAGTATGTCTTGTCCCCATTTTATTGGTGAAGAACTTAATGCAATAAACAACTAAGGTACTTGCCACTGGAAGTCTGAATCAGAGCTGGGAAATAGACACAGAGTCAGTCCCAAATTAGTGCTTTAATCTCAAGAGTTTAAAAACCACTTTGGTTTGGTATGCAGTAGGAACAAGAATATATTGAGCCACGTTCATAGTGAAAACCTTTTCTTCCAAACAGGATCTAGTGATGTGGGTTCATGTTTTCTTCCAGGACTTGCTATAGTTCCTGGTGCCCACAAAGGAATAAAAACAGGAAAGTTGCAGTGTCTCTCATCTCATAGAGACAGACTGTATGAGATGAGGTAGGTAATACAGTTTCTACTCTACAGATGTTTAAAAAATACCCATGAAGTTTTTGGCAGGGTATCTATAAACTGGAAAAGCTTTGCGTTACAGAAAGTGAGGACTGGAGATACCTCTCAAAGTAGGACAGCCTTCTAATTATCTTACAAGCTCTTCTCATTTTCCACCTTAACAAAGAACATAATTTTCTAGCATTATCAGTGTAGCATTTTCATAAGTATTGTTATCTTTTCAAAATTTGTGAGAAAAAAATAAATCTATTCAGCATCTACTCAGGTACAGAACATAGGCCAGAGGGCTTGTACTTTTCCTCTTTTCAGGATATGTAGGCAACTGGTTAAAAAATTTTGCTATCTAATAAGTACAAAATAAACTGCCTGCGCATGAGATTTGCTGAAAACAGAAAAAAATCATTTTGGTACAAGCAAATGAATGACTGTGGTTCTGAGCAAAATCTGTTTTGGTCAGAATGGTTCCACTGTTCCGTGCTTGCCAATGTTAGTGCCATGTGCTTGGGTTCCCTGGAACGAGGCCATCAATTTCAGCAGTGGAGAATGAAAAGCTCAAGCAAAAAGTGTAAATAAGCATACTGTGCTTTTGAAGAGGTGATCCAAAAAGCCTGGGAAATGGAAAATAACTGTTATTATGTACTTGCTGTAGATAAAGCAATATATGTTACAATGCCCTAGAGAGTTAACCCATGTGTAAAACCAGGAAGGGAAACTACTTGCAGATAAAAGCTCCTTTTCTAAGTCCTGTGAAGTTCTGCCTCTATATTTTTGTGTGTTCCTGTGTTTATCCACAAAAGTAACCATCAGGAATGACATCTGAGTAAAGTGGAACCACCCTTGTGCAGCTACAGCATCAGGTCCTCAGGCTTTGATCCTGGAGTGGGGACCTGTACATGGGCGAAGCAATAATACCTGGAACGAAGCTCTCCAGAGACATAAGAATTCATTTCTATGGACTATATCCATTAATTTCAAGAGGGCCTGGATGTTATCCTAAGTCTATCATGGAAGGTGATGGGATTAAAAAAAAACAGAAAATGGTAATGAAACTGCATATTAATTTGGATGAGAGCATCATATAAGGGAATTGAAGGAAAATAATGTGACATAAAATGAAGCCTGGCACTTTAAGCCAGATGTTTACACTGGCTTATTCATTATCATGTTCATTATTGTATTTATTTTGCATCGATTATTCATATTGATTGACTATGAATGTCTTCCTGTTTAGATTTTATGAATGGTTAATCCCCTACAATCCTCTCTCATCCATAATTTTGTCTTTTTGGAGCATGATGATGATACTCTCTATGAAATAAGAAATGGGTAACGGACTTGATCTTTAGAATGCATCAAGAAAATAAAATATCTTTGAGTGAAACTGTACAAATAAATATAACCCATTTCAATTACTTCAGAAAACATTCTTTGTATTTCTAGTAAAAACAAAAGTTTTGATATTTCAGACCAAAATAATAATTTCATCAGTTTTGTATGTGAGAGTGATAAAGTGGACTCTTCATGCTTAAATTTGTGATTTTTTTTGTATCTAGAGTTGAATCACAGAAATGCTAATTAAAGAATTTTAGAATTAAAAGAAACCATGATAAAGGTAAGATTGAAATGACAGTGATAAAGGGCTCAGGTATCAAAAGTAAACATTTATGCAACTGTGTCCCACAAACTGACAAAAGACCCTTTTTAATGTTGGATTGGCTGTCTATCTTTTAATCATCTATCCACCTATTAAGCCAGAATCACCAGTATACTAACCATAATTCTGGGGATGGAAAAAGTTATGCTATTAAAAAAACAAAACAAGGGGAAAGAGAGTAAGTCAGAGAATAAACAAATTATTTCAGATTACTCACAAAACAGCCTTTCACAGCATCACTGACAAGGAGCTATTTCACTTAACTCATTAAATAACAGATAACTTATAACACTTTAAGGAACTTCAGTTGTTTCTCATCTAAAATAATAGATTTACAGTCAGTTTATGACCTTTCCAGCTTTCACATCCTTTGTTTGTCTTGCTTGTGTTCTGTTAAACAAGAAAAGTGTTGTGACCCATAATTGCAGGCAGATTCACAGCAGGTTTTGAGGAGCTTTTTTTGCCACGGTGTCCGAGCTGTCTCCATCTGCTGCTGTCTTGTGTGCTTCCCACAGGGGGACCTGGCTAATTTTTCAGTCAATTAGCAGAAGGGTTGCTTTTGTTTTCCAAGTGCACCCCCATGGGCTCCTCTTACACCCTGGACACAGTATTCAGATGTTGGGAGTTTTCAAAAAGCATATCATGTTATTTTTTTTCTACTGACCTTTGTGACATTGTTGGGTGAATGCTGTCTCCTGTAATCATAGACACTTACATTAAACTGTGTAGACTAACTTTGGAATGTGTTTAATACGAATATTAATAATACATGTAGCAATGGCTTTTCTTAAATGATTTCTGAAATCTTATATCAAAGCCTAGTCTTACTTTTTCATTCAGGAGGAACCAGTTGACATACTAATACTTCATCATAATAATTATTTACTATATATTTTACTCTCTTAACGGGAAAAAAGTTTCTTAACAATTACTTTTGCTACTTACCTTCTAGCAAGGAACATTTAAATGTTGAACAGAAACCTCAGGTTATGAACTCAACTCCAGTTTCAGTGAAATGTACTTACATATCAAGTGAAACAAAGAGCTTTAAATAGTAGATTTAATTGTGCACATGTATGTTTATACCTTTGTATAGCTAGCGGAGGGGTAATGCAAACATTATATAGTGATTGAATAGTAACCTGATAGTCAGGCTCCTTGTGTATGCTTTGTGTTGCTTTCTATGAATTTTAATCAGGGTTTGGCTAATATGCACTCCTTGCAAGACAGAAAATGCTGTTATTTCAGTATAACAAAATATTACTAGATTTCTGGAAAAAAGTCAGTGTTTTCTTCAGGAAGAATATAGTTGAGCTAACAGAAAGCAATATGCTTTAAGCCCCCAATTTATGCACATTTCGTTTGGAATGCTATCTCGCTTAGGTGTCCCTGAGCCTAATCGGCTTCGAGAAATTTTGAACATCAGTTTGCATACGATATTCCCCATGTGCTGTAGCGACCATTGTATGCTGCGGGAGCATATACATTTTAATTTCACTGTTTTATCTGTTATCTGTGATTTCTATCTTGGATGCAAGTATGGATCAGTGAGGGTATTCTTCCTTCTCCTCAGCTCCATGATCACACCGCTACTTTTTACGGTAGAATATCAAGCGAGTTCGTTTTCCTGTAACCTTTCATCTGCCCAGCCTCTCGGCTATATCTTTCTATAGTTAATAAATATACTTTTTCTCAGTGTTAAGCAATAAAATATTCACTGGGTCTGAGCTGGGGTTAACAGATTTCTGAAAATTTTATTGCGTGACAGCCTGTCCTGCATAATCCCCTCAGCTGTCTCATGTTCTGGGGCAGAAATGATCTTATGTGTCACTCTAATAGTCTAGAATTACACTTGTATCACTGTCACCAGCATATGGGGCTGTGTATACCCCTAGGCCCAGCTCTCTCTCTTTCACGGCATTTAAAATGATAACATTTGGCAAAGCCAGTTTTGACAGAAAGTGAACTCTCCTTTCCACGCTGGTGACAAAGCAGGCCACCGGAGGCCTGACACCGAGCAGCCAGTCATCGTACTCTTTGCTGGGTAATGATCACGGGTTTCCCTCCTCTTAATAACCGCCTCGCTGCAAGGGGAGGCTTGAGTGCAAGTCTTCACTTAATTATACAGTCTTCGTCTTAAGTGCTTTATTCATGTGAGGGCTTCGGCTGCTCAGGCATTATCGTAGCTTTTCTTTCTTTCCGCGCTGCCAAAATGTACCGATTGCTGGGCAGGCAATGGGAGAATGAAGGACTTTTAGAAAATAACAGGCAGGAGAACAAAACAGCTTGCATATGCTCAAAAGCAAAACAATTTTAGGAACTGCACTTCATATCGTCATAATAAATCTCTGAATGTATTGCACTGCTAATGGCAGCTACTAAAGGTGGTGTACAGCTTGTGTACAAAAGACTGAGAGAAGAAAAAAAAGAAGAATCCAAAATGAAAGAAAAGAAAGGTAAAAAAAAAAAAAGAGTTATTCCCTGAAAGTGAGGCCAGGCCCTGAAAGGTCATTTTTTAATAGAAGCAAAATAAAATGTGGCAACTCAGGAACTTGGTGCTTACGTGAACCCTTTATTTAGGTCTGTTAAACTAACCAGTAGACATTTCTGAAATGCAGAAAGTTGTGCCAGCAGGTGTTCCTGGCAGCATAAGGAGGACATAGGACATTATTTACTGTTGCTGCTAGACAAACCATATCCATATTTTCCTCCCACACCCCCAATTCTAATTTAGAATTTGAATTTGAGGAATATTTTCTTCTTACAGTTTACTTTCACCATTCTAACTGGTATGCTTGTAAAGGAAGCCTTGACTAATTTTCCCATTTCCCATTGCCTTCTCCCATAATGCATCTTGCCTGAAGCTGTGATAATTCCCAGTGGATGTCTTTACTGACGTGTGTTTTACTCTGCTCTTAGGTAGTACACATTTCAGGTTGACTATTAAAAAAGAGAATAAAGCTTTTTTTTTTTTCTTTTTGCTTCCCCTCCTCCCTCAGCCATATTAACACAATGTTATCTACAACTGTTTTCAGTACTTTTGTACATAGCTGACCTTGTCCACACCAAGGAAATAACCCCTATTGTTTTGCTTACATTCAGGCGTTGGTTTTAGAAACATCTGGGGAGGCTGCTCATTTTTCTTGAGTTCCTGTTTTCAGAAAAGAAGAGCTGTCTTGAGCTGTCTTTCATTACTAGCACACAGTGAAATGAGCTCCATAATATGGAGAAATGAGAGACGCCCTGGACTATAGCAGTTTGATAGAGATCTGGAGAATTGAGGGGGGGGGGGGGGAAGGATAAAAAAATTGTCCCAGAAAATTAACTTGTGAGAGTGTTGGATAATCATCTGAACTGTTTGAAATTTGATTTCAACCAAATTCCAGATCTTTTGTGTTTCAGTCAATTCTCTTTCTACAATGGCAATCTCTTAGGGCTTACCACTGCACAACTTGAAACCCAATGATATGGCTGCATGAAGCGTAATGCTCAATGACCTCTTTTGTAGGACTATAGAGATCTCATTAACATTAATACCATTTGTGGAGAACCTTAGGACAATGTGAAGCAGAACTTTAAAAAACATGCATTCACCCACAGATGTGCATTGAAATTTTAAAGACATGTGCTGGATTGTTAGGAATATGCAGGCTGAATTTTAAGCAAATCCCTGAAGTTTCTGGTGCCACTGCTTAAGCGCTTCATTCTCTGTTATGTGCAGTGACTTTCATGAACAGTTTAAAGCAGTGATATGAACTATTTGCCTGAAACAACTCTGCATTCATTCTTATACTACGGATCTCCTGACAGCTCTGTCCTGATTCCATCCACCGAGACACAAGCAGCCCCTCTCCACGTACCCATTAGTTCTCCTTATTGTGATTAATAATCCTCAGCTAACCAGTGGTCATGGAGCTAGCACGTGCATGACTCTGAATGTAGATCCTCACTACTGTGTTTAGCTGCCCTGTCAAGCTTGGTACAACTTATACTGTTATTGAAAGCCAGATGATGACTTTAGGTCATGGCCCTTTGTGATCAATGTAAACATTTCTTTGCCTTCTAGCAGAGAAAGCAGTAACTTTGAGTTAAAATTATGTATCCTTGACTTGTCATTTCTGTTAACTTGTGCCTGTATATGATTGTGTGTATGAATCTAAACATACACTTGCATTTATTTGTGTGAATGTTTACATATACATAGATGCATACACCCAGAAACACGTGCAAATACATAAGTATTTGTCAAATTATATGCTGGGTTCACTACTTTTACATTGTTTACGTGTGGCTTAATGTGTCTGTCGTTGGTAGCGTTTTAAAACCATTTAGTAGTTGATGTCAATAACTTGTTGGCAACACTGATATTCAGGGGCGGCAAGAGAGGAAAACAACAGTGAGGGAGAGAAACTTAGTCAGGATACAAGCTGCTGATAACGCAGGCTGTGTTTAAAGAAACTAAACTCCATCTGACAAGTATGTACCTAAGAGCTAACCCATACGTGCTCAGATAAATGGAGCTTTATACTACTGTATGGAGACAGTGAATGTAACAGGCTCAGTGTAAGTGGCTAGTTGGGATCATTTTTCTTCATGAGGAAGGCCTCAAGTCTAAGGCAAGATTGCATCATTCCAAGATGGCTGCCTATACACACAGAGAAGTATATTACTCGCCCAGTTACGTACGTGATGAAAGAGCAGTGCAAGGTTGAGAAGATGTACAGGCTTGGTTCTGCTTATATTCTCAGTGCAGGAGCTCTTGGGTTTTGTCTTTAGGATTCCAAACATGGCATTTTCAGCTAGATTATCTGTTAAGGTAAGCCAGTTAAGGCAGTCAAAAGGTTCTGTTAACTGCAGGTAAAGTACAAGAAAGTAACAGGGAAAAAACCAGAATGGTGAACCACGTAACTTAAACTGCATTTTAAGACATTCTGATGGTCATCTGTTAAAATCCATGTATTATTTCAGAATTCAGTTACATGAAAAAAGGATGCTTATGAACTATTTCTAATCCTCATGGAAAATGTATCTTCTTATCAATTATTGCATCATCCAAAATTCTTTGAAAGCAACCAAGCAAAGCTCCTAAATGCCATGCTTACCTGCTACCCATGATTCCCTCCAGACAGACATCCTATTGCATAATTTGTTACCACAGGTGGTAGAAATGGTCATACTCATGCAAATATGACAATTTAACTATCATAAAATTAGTTATAAGATTGCTTTTTATAGATTTCTGCATCCAGTTCAGAGTAAGCACAGCTGAACATATGAACCACGCAGTGTACCATGGTCTGTCTGATCTTCTTATGTGCAATGGCTGATACCTGATATTTGCAAAAAAGACTTTTATTTATAGTTATGACAATCAACTTTTTTCTAATGGGATGACCTCCTGATCTCAAATTGTAGAGAGGAAAACTTGAATAATCGCATCAGATGGATGAGTTCCATAGAGTTTCTCGGAAGATTTTGTCAATACAGATGTATCAATCAGATTTTTTTTACTCAGAAAATCATATTAAAACTGAAGCATGCCAAAAAAGTTATTTTGCCTGGCAGAGTTAGGTTTGCCAGAACATATATAAGGCAGTTATAATAATGCTTATATGAAAATAGACCTCTTTTTTTCTGGATAATTTTCTGCATGAGGTACAAAATAGATGTTTAGAAAATTGGGGTTCTATTCTTAGCACTGCCAGTGACATTCTGAAGAACCTTGGCTAGGTGGTTTTGTATCTGTGCCTTTTTCAGGAGCAAAGTGGAGACAATTTTCTTTTTTTCTTCATCTGTTTAGACTGTGAATGTTTACTTGGGACTATGTGAATGCATAGTACCAGGCAACTTGTTAAGGTGGTAAAGAGTGGGAGAAGAGTGTGAGGCAGTTACAATGAATCTTACTTTTGTCTTTTTAATTTTAGTTTCTTTTGGTATATAACATGGAAGCAAAAAATTGACTAAGAGGAAGTCAACTGGTTTGTCTGGTTGTATACTCAGAAGCCTTGTGCTTCAGTGCAATATAATGTAAGTAATTGTTTAAAGAAAAATCAATGCACTTGAATCAGAATAAAGTGGAGTATAAGAAAAACAAAAAAAACCGGTAGTTTTTTATATTAGTGAGTGATCAAGAAAGGCAGAGAAATAATCTTTAGAGACAAGAAATGAGATTGTACATAATTTCTACATGCTAATTTTTGACTGGAATAAAGACAGCATAGGTACCAAGTTGTCATATTGTGAATCCTGAATTTCAGGGTACTATCACGTACTAACAATTTGCTTTTGCCTTGTACACACTGAGGTAAACCGTACCAAGTGCAAGCTTGTTATAAATTCTTGTAAATATCATTGTGTCAGCCTTTTTGATCCTCTATATTCTGGGATTACTTAGGCAAACTTAACAGTTAACCAGTGTAATGTGATTTGTATTCACATTTGTGTGAGTTAAATCCTTGTCCTTTCATGGATGAACCTCAGAAAGTTGTTTCCAGCTATCAAATATACTCAAATATACATTAACTTGTAACAAGAAATTATGTTAACAAAAGCTAGATAGACAAAATACAAGTATTACAGAAAAGTAGGAGAAAATCCAGTTGTGATTTTGCAGGTTCATTGTATTTGATTGGTTCAGAATATATCACGGTTTATCTATACCTAATAAAAATTCCTTACGCTGGTATGTCATATCTCTACTTGAACCAAAGCGATTATCCAGGCCATAATAGGAATGATACAGGAGGAGAAATACAAACAGTGTTAGGACCACTTCAGATGGGGTGAAGTCATAGTCACTTGAGTCAGAATAAAGTGTATGATGTGGAATGGTGTCTATGAAGCTGATGAATGAGGGGCCATTATAAAGCCCAGTGCTCTATTTAAAAGGAAGAGAAAGGTATGTGCAGAACATAAAAATAGAAATGCTTTCTGTGGCAGGAGATCGGAGTAACAACTATAAGAAACAACTATTAATATGATTGAAAATAGTTGGTTGGTTTTGTTCATGATCATATGGAGTTTTATCACTGCTGTGAGGATGACTAGAGCTTTAGTTCGTTACACCCTGGATACTAAGAAAAGAGAGCGAGCGATAAGCCTGTTTCTGGTTCAGGAAATAAAAGTGCTACAAACTACAGTATCAGACAGAGCATTGAAAAGAAAGAGTTCTAGCTCATGGATGCCAATATTTTTCAATAGAAAGCAAAAGAAAATTACATAACCATTTTAGGAAAAGGTAGAAGCAAAAGCATTTTCAAATTTCAGTAATACTGAGTAGTAAGGTTAGAATTTCTTTATATATTCTTAAGTCCACTACATGGCTTTCAACATTAGGTGTAGAGTAAGCTGACAAAGACTGAAGGAGCTAAGAAAGAGAACTGTAATATCCCTAGTGATGTTTTTTTAATTCAACTATGTACTATTTGTAGTCATCTGGAAAAACTTTCAGAAAATTTCAGAAAAGCATCTGGAGATCAGAATTATTAAATGCTGCCACTGAGGCTTAACTCATATTATGGTGTTCCCATAAAACCAGCCATCTTCAACATCATTTTTAGTGCTTTTAAAAAAAAGTCAAATGAGTACAAATAAGACTCAGTCTGAAATTTAGTATTGATTTCAATAGCTGTTTGTGTGGTGTGAGCATGTGACACCCATTTTCTACTCACTCAGTGAAGATGCTTAGCAATGTAATTCAGTGCCAGTTCTTGCTATTCTGTTGTCTGTTGCCAGGTCATGTCAATGGCAAAATGAACCTCAACAAGGAAAAAAAAAACCTAGAAGAAAGGAGAGAAGCTGTAAAAGTTATAGAGAATGGAACAGCTAAATCAGGGCCAAACCCTTTAATATTTAATGGAAGATAAACACCTGTATCTGTCCACTGAATTTAGTATGACCTACAGATGCTTTCATGAGTCACTGGGTCTGAGCTACTGTACTCTGCTGAAAGATGAGGCATATGGCTTAGAGTGCTCTGTGCTAATGCTTCTATTCTGGACCAGAGTTGACTTTTGTCTGGCCAGGCTGAAAATGGGTAAATTGAGGCTGGCTCTGTTTTTATCCATCCATGCAAACATGACTGCTGAAAACTTTCAAGAACTGGACTTCATGTCTGTCACATGATGAGAAAAAGTGTCACTGTTTGAGTGCTCTGAATGTTTATCCAGCAGTGTATTTGATGTAGTACCATCATATTTTTGATGGCCCATGAATATGACAAAAATGTTATATTTTCTTCAAGGTAAAATAAAATTAACAAGGCAAAGACTACACCAGAAAGAAAAAATATTCAGAGAAACGTTCCCTAAGTTAGCGTTACTCTCACCCATCTGGGAAACTGTCTTTGGCTTTGCAGCACCATAGGCATTTGTAGCAAAGAGCAAAAGCAAAGGGTCAGCATCTGGGGGAGGGATAGGACAGGTTTCAATTACAGCAGACTTCAAGCATTCAAATCTGAACTGGATTTCTTTAACCTGTGCTCTTCATGGTCAAAAAACTATCTTTCACTTCCTGGCAGAAAGGATCACAGCAAGTCTCTCAGTGGGTGTTTGCAAATTTGCATGAGGGAACATCTACTTCAGGAGAAGTGGGTAGCCTTTTACAATATTCTTTGCTAAAGTCTTCAGGACAGCGTTGCTGTGTGGCTGAACCTCCAGTACCACTTGGGTACAGGACGGGTATGAACCTTCCTGTGATCCTGTAAACAGGTAAGGTAGATCTTCGTGTCCAGGTGGCTTCCCTGTTTCTGCCCTTTCAGGTTTTGAGAATCTTAGCATTTTCTTAATTTCTGCTGCTGCTTCTGTCAATGGCTTTTATCTGTTCTGAGGCTGAGAGATACAAGGGAGTGTTGTGCAACAATATGGAAACTCCTTCAGGCATTTAAAGCATCTCACCTGAATTTTTGGTTTCACGTTAATTCAGAATGCAATGTGAAAGCTAGAGGTCTTGAAAATGTACAAACTGAGCACCAGTAATTTTCACCTGAACTCATTCAAACTGAAGCCAGCAGGTTTCAAAGAGCTCTAATAATTACGGAGAGACTTAGCAAAGGCTTGTCTGATCCTATATTTGTGACTTAGCACAGCATTCTAACCTGCTTTCACACTCTCCGTAGCCAAATTAACAGCTCTTAGACAATGATGGATGGCAAGTCTGCCACACTCTGACTTTAAAGAAGTTGAAATAAAGTACCAGCTGGAAAGAAATAATGGAAATGTGGATGGGCTGTTCAGTACACATGTAAATGTAAATAACACATATGAGTGACAGCGGAACTGAAAAGAAAGGCTTTAAAATATGTTTCCACATCCCCCAAATAAGGTATTGAAATTCTAGGATACAGACCAATACATATAATTATCAGAAAACAGTATTTCAAACATGTCAAGGGAGTTAGCATAAATCCATAACAGAAACCTTTGCTCTCTGATGCAGAAGTTTAAAGGCAAGACTCAGATGGCAAAAACGTGAAGTGACTCCTTTGAGGACAATAAACTTGGTGTTCATACACAATGGCACAATCTCATAGGAGCACGAAAAGGCATACCTTAGAAGGCATTTGTGCCTTTCCCTTTTTCTGTCCTCCATGAGGGTGATTATGATACCTCGTAGAGTCCTACAGAAAAAAACCTGAAGAAAGAGTCATGTTAGAGTTTAGCCTAGTGTTGATATACATTTGTCCAGAAAGACTGACCGGCAGGTGATATGCTGGACTGCTGTGTCTGCTACCTAGTCTGAATATATCTTCTTGTCACCATCATCTTTCGTTTCTGGCTCCACTTTGGTAACAAGTTCTTGTGGCATCATGGGTACTGCACTCTTACTTCATAGTCGACCTGTTGCCAAGAACCTTTACTCTGGGATTTACATACAGAAATCAATATTTGTTCTGGATTAGTATCAGTGAAGTTACTTCAGATTTTCAGACACTGTGTGAGTGTCTAAGCGTTGCTACTAATTGTAATAATCTTCTTGTTACAAAACCAGGGATCCTACCCTGTCCTCAGATGTTCAGAGGAGTGTGACTTGTAATGCCATAACTAAGCCTTAATGATGTGAATTTCTCTACAGTCATCTATATATCTTTCCAAAACTAGTCCTGGACATAATATGTGGTCACTGCTGCAAAGAAGCAAAGAACAGAGAGTTATGAAAATGCAACATCTTTCTGACTTACCTCAAGTTCTCTGTAAATAAGACACTGAAAGAAAAATTCACTCTTCATTTAATTTTGCTGAATCCAGAGGTGTTCCATGAAGACTGAATTTATATAGAAAGAGACAGACAAACTGAAAGACAAAGATAGAGAGAGATAACAGAAAAAGACTGATAATCAGCAGGGTAGATAGCATGTCTAAAACTATAAATCCTTTCAGTTATGGAAATACATATAAATGGTTCTACAATGTCATTAAAATTTAACCTCTGAAACACAAACCTTTTGGAGTCCTTTTTTTAGCAGCAAACAAACAAATGCTCAAGTTGCTTTAAAAAATGAATCTTCACAGACATCTAACCTTGAACAAGAGCTGATTGATTAGATCTGAATCCAGCTGGATAACACCAACTCACTTATACAATCCCAGTTCAATTTTTTTTTATCCATAGGCTACATCAGTTTTTAAAGTACGGCTTTTAAGGCCACACTGCCATTGGAAAAAAAAATCTGGCATGTTTCAGAGTTCAGGGAGCATTACAGGAGAACTATTTTGTATGTCTTTGTTGAACTAAGACATTATGTTTTCCAAAAAAGTCAAAATAGGAACTGAATTGCTTTAAGAAATACAGCTATCTGTCATAGAGACTCAGTAAAAAAAAATGTGATAAGGGAAGATTTATTTTTCATTCTATATTTAAATAATCTACTTTTTTGAACATATAAATCTAATGTCGGTTTTCTGCCTTCTGTGCAAGAAACTGTGATCAATTTATCTCTGCTTTGTTTCTGGACAAACAGTACGCATCTGTTGCAAGTTCATTTGAATAACTCGATGCATGTATATCCCGATGAAGCACTAATAGACACAGTGTAGCCATACTACACAGGCACACTAATATGTTTGCTAAGCTGATCAATAATAAGATTGATCAGTCTTTTGCTTGGCCAAGTTAATCATGCTATTGATCAGCTTAGCAAACACATCGCTTTCCTCGTGCACTATTGCTATACAGGCTCTCCTCCCCACCCCCACCAACTGGACATCAGGAGATTTCAGAAAATGAAATATAACAACATTTTCTACAGTAAGTGCTCCTATTACTTCAGGCTCATCTTCTACAGATAACTATAACATTTCATGATTAAGGTGTTTAGATTTCTTAACCTTCTCTTGCAAGTTTGAGCGCTGTTGTTAAAAACCTGGGAAAATTTCAGAATCTTTTTTCTAAGGTATAAGACACTCAGCCCAGGCTCTGGCTGTAATGAAGTCTTCTTTCTGACATTAAATATTTGAGATTCCCTCATCCTATATGCATCCTATAAAAGCACTTCTTGCTTTAGAGGCTTTAGGCTTTCTTAAGGGAAATAATTTAATTGCAGAGAACAGTCCAATACAATCAGAAGATATGGATCTTGGGGTGTACTGTATTGCACAGTACTTGGAGATTTAACTTTGGAACTACACAGCAAAACATTCAATAGTCTCAAATTAGCATTAAAGGGAATTTCACAGTTATATTGTCACATGTAGTGGCAAAAAAAGGCTTTTAAGTATGGAAATAGGTCTATTACATTTAGGCTATACCTCTTACATGGTTTGTTTATTCTGTATCTTGTTTTGAAAGCCTGAGTTTCTGCCAGTGTGCCACATTAACAAAACAGCTCTCAAGCACTTTTTACAGCTTGAAGCCCATAGTAATGTAAGGCTTATTTTCCATACAAAGCCTCTTCCATTAGTGATAAAATAAATTCCCCACTGCAACTACAAAACAGCACTGGAAATGGTTGCTGTTTTCTGGTGTGTATCTTAATGCAGATAGCGAACAGAAAGTAGGAAAGCCAGATCTTAAATCCAGACTTCTCTGGATTTAGCCAGTATCTTGTGGACTGGAAGCAGTGGGAGGAGTATACGAATGGCTGCAAGTACTCATGAGTATGATTTGTTTATGGCATATTGTCAAGGACAGATGTCATTGGAAACACAGTATCTTAAAGCAGATATTCAGCTGATGGAAACCAGATTTGCTCAATTGAAATGTGTCTCATACAGTTCTTCTTAGATAATACCAGAGCACAGTTCTATATCTCCATTCTTTGGGACATAAGAAATCAGAAAATATGTAAAACATCTTATAACAAGTAAATTTTCTAGTTTTTTTGAGAGGTCAGAATGTGGGGAGAAAGGGTTTTTTTCAGAAGATAACTGCTGTAGTTCTAAGGTACAAGAAAACTGGTAAGAAGTTAACATTCGTGGGAAAAGATGTTATGGTACAGCCTATTTTTCTAGTTTGAGTATATGTAGAAATTAAACCTCAGATAGAAACTGTGCATTACATGAAGTTGGGTGATAGGAGTCCCCTCCCAAAGTTTCTAAACCCTAAGCAGGCCTAACATGAATGAAGCTTGAAAACCACCCAAGTAATGTGACCTCCTACTAATTCATGTTGTAAATATCATACTTGCTTCCAGTCTCTGTTGTGAGGTCTCTTCACAGTTCCAGAAGACCTAGAAGGTCCTGTTAGCTGCTTGATTTCTGGTTAGTTTAACAGTGCTTTGTGTAAGAGTTCATAATTAGACTCAGAGATGGCAACCTAAGAGAATTTATTTCTTAAAGACCTAGTGTACCTATCTGGCTGTAAAATCCTCAGTATAATGTCAATTTACATTTTGGAGCGCTCATTTTCACAACCATATGATTGGAAATCGAAACAAAATTTTTCAAAAATGTTGTCTTATTTTTAAAATTTGAAAATATCCAGTGCAATATTGAATTTGGAAGTCTGGAAGTTCTACATCTCCCATTAAAGTCAGCTCAAATATTAGCTGCTTGGCACTGTAGACAACTCAGTCAAGGTGTCTTTGCTTGGCGAACAAAAAGGAAGACCTTGAAGCCACTAGCAATTATAAAAACGCCAGCCTAAATTAATTAAAAAAAAAGTCAAAGCCTGATTTCTGATTTAGTAGGTGCCACCAGGCTATTGTAGGTGAATTTTGTTTATATGAGGGTGATCACTGAGTCTCTAAGATCAGGGAATTTTTTTTAGCAGTAGGTGGATTATCTGATTTTTCTATGTGTGAAAGGTACGAGACTAAAACCCTTGGAGGCACAATCTTGTAGCCAGTCTTTGGAAAAGACAGAGTTCTCTCACTGCCCTGTTTATGCACTTGAACTTTAACTCAAAAGATGAAAGAAGAGCTTCATCCGTATTTACACAACAGAGACACTGACAAATGAACAACAGCTAAAGTGAGTATTTTCACAGAAACATGTTTTTTATAACCTGAAAGAAAATAAATTGCTAGTCTCAAGTCTGCATTTTTAATATTTTCCTAATATTTTAAACTGGAAGTCTTTGTGGGAAGCTGTTCAGCATGTTGTATATGGGTTGGGCATGGAACAAGAAATGGCTGCTTTAGTCTGACTGACAAGTAGGGATGACTTTTAAATATACCTTCTGCAAATGTGGTGTTTTCTTCTTCTTCTTTCTTTCTTGCACTGTGCAGTTGGCTGTGTGGCATGTCTATCAAAAACATGGAGGGCCCAGGACTACAAAGAAGGTCATTTGTAATGAGGAGAGAAGGTGGAGTCTAAGCCGTGGGTCTCATACTGGCATTGCCAATAACTACAGCTTAGAGAAAGAAGGGTCATAATGCCGCAGGGCCCTGACTGTAAATGGTGCTTCTATTGCTTTAAAGACTACATAATTTCATTCCACTTAAGTCAGCAGACTAGGAGCATGTGTAATGATCTCCTCTTCACCCTCCAGGGTCTGAGCAAGAATGGTTCCAAGACCAAGTTTTCTGGCTTCCATAAAGATTTCAAATGAAGAGTTTAAATCTGTGTGCAAGAATATTGAAGGTGCTATTAATGCTTGTTTGAGCTTTAGGAATGCCCTTTGACATCCTCCATCACTATTCCAAGCAAGTAGTACAGATATTTCAACTTAAATAACTGAAACCAATTCTTACTTTTACAGGAAGTCTGAAGAGAGAGTTTTAACGTTACCTTGCCCAAATAAAGCAAAGTTAAGCAGTCCATTTAAAGAATATCTTGCCACAATACTCCTGATTTGTTTGTATTTTTTTTGAGTAACAGGAATGTCTCTATGTTCTTTTCATTTTTGCTAATTAGGTGAGGTTTTTTCTGCCATCTCTATTTAAGAAAAAAAATCCTAACCTATTTTTAACACGCTGGGACTCTGTCTCCACAACATCTTTGATGATAGAAAATTTAAGGATTATGCCTTTTTACTTCTCTTTTGTAAAATATCAATACTTTATGCTGAATCTAAGAAGTCCCTGGAGGACAAGGAAAAGGCTGGGCAGAGAGAGAGAACTCTGAACATTTCCTGGGCAGAGGCTGAATTTTGATCTACCTCATTTTTACCTTTGGAAACATGCTCATTTAAAAGGACAAAGGCTTCCGTCTTTCTTTGAAATTTGACAATGCATAGGAAACTATTGTTCAATAAATATGTTTTATTTTAGGGATAAAACCAGCAGCAACAGTGTTCCACTCTAGAGTCTGAAAGCCTTCTGCAACATTTAATGAGATACAACTTATTTTGTGCAACTTTCAGGTCTTTATAAGTCACTAAAAGACAAATTTTACCTCCAGGTCCAAAAACCAGGAGTACCTCTGTGGAGTGGCAAATGAGAGGTACATAAACACAGGCACTTAAACTGAGAATAAAATTTGAAGCATTATAATGATGCTTGTTCACTGCATACTGTGCTCCTGTAAGTCACATCTCCAGGGACACAAATACTGGGATGCAGTAACCAAGCAGGGGCTTGATTAGAAAGGCCATTACCCAGTGTTGTACCCCTGGATTTATAGTACTTTCTGATCTGCACAAAAGTAAATACAGAGACAATCAAGCCGTCTATTTTTTAGCAGGCATTTTTTAAAAAACCAAAACACTCTAAGTCACACAATTTAATTGGAAACCACACCTTTTTTTCCTGCAAAAAGTCTGGAGAAGCTCATTACACTTGATGTAAACTTCAGCTTCTGAAGCACAATATGATGGGCCAGCTGCACAAGATGACTGCACACTTTTTGGGTTAAGCTGTCATGTTAATATGCGCCAGAAAGAAGGATCTCATTTCAAAAAAAAAAGTCTCTGATCCCAGTGGTTGTTAATTGCTCCTGATTATCTCAGCACTGAACCTAAATATGACAATTAAAATGTGTGTCTCAACTAATAAAACACCTGATCATTCTAGCAAATAGCATGCCTACGTAATGGGTTTATACATAATTTCTGGATTTTGTGTGGCATTCAGCAGGGCAGCTAATAGCATAGACTGATATTATAAAAGGATGCAGGTTCCCCCTTGCTTAAATTCCTTGGTCCTCCCCTCAAAAGGGGGAAGCAATGAGGAAGAACTAGAAAGGAAAAAAACCGTGACCTGCTTTAAAAAAATAAAAATCCACAGATTTCTGAACCATTGATAACTCAGGAGCAGATTGTCTTGGAAGCTTATGAGTGCTCTGTAAGCACCAGTACAGAATAAGTGAGAAAGGACCGAGAGAAAAGCTAGCCTATGTCTTTCATGGTGAAGTCTCCTATAATATTGCAGAGCTTTCACTCTGGCAATGCTTGCTTGTCAAAGGAACCTCTAAAATAAAAAGACCAATTTTAAACTTTTTTAAAAAATAAATGTATATTGAACAAAGGGGGGTGTGTTTATATAAAACCTCTGTCATGATCTATTTTATGTTATATTCAATGTATGAGCATGTGTGCAAATAGAGTATGCCATGGGTTTATTATATACATTTGGGATTTTGAAAAGGATAGCTTGTCAAGGACAGAAACTTTGCTGAGAAACATTTTAAAAGTGAGGAAAAAATGGAAATGGAAACTGTAAACTGTTTAAAAGATTTTTGCTTGTTAAAAAGAAGTTTCCTTATTCTTCAGGACATATAACTGCAGAAAGCAGTTTCACTGCTCAAAGACACAAAGTAGCCTAGAAGAAAAAAAAGCAACAGTAAAAATTATATGCATATTGCTACACACAATATGGCAAACAGAAGGAAAAAAAAAAAGGAAAAGAATCAAAGACAGTAAGGAAAGCAGAACAACTCATTCAGGGACTAGCAGAACAGTGAGAACATTTAAAATATATGAAGAATTAAAGGAATCGTACAATGACAGTTCGGTCCTATTTGTCTTACAGTACTGAAAAAAGTAGAAAGGTGTTACTTGATATTTCTCTCCCTGAACTAAAGAGTCATGGAAGCTTAGTAGTTTGGGTTTTGGGTTGTGGCTTCTGGTGGAATGAAGCAGAGAAATGCCACAAGCCTCTGCTTACTGCAGGGAGTTCAAGTTACTCAAAACAAGTAGCTGTGCAATTCCTACCTTTTGTTCCTGTTCAGTTAGATGGGATACTGTCCCATATATCTCCCTTGAAAACCAGCCAATGAACAACAGACACCCTCAAATCCTGGGAAAAATGGTAGCATCATGAAGAATGTTTCTGCCACTCAGTTTAGTTGTCTTATATAGCTCATTCATGGCTCTCCTATTCATTAGTAACATAGTTATCCCAAATGCATGTTAATAAGAACCTATCTCATACCACAACATTTTGTCTATATATGAATATAAGCTTCAAATAATTTAGTTTAAATAGAAACAGGGTAATAGAAATAATAAAATTCATTGGATGATAGATTTATTTTTTGGAAAAGTGAATACGGTAAATAGAAAACAATTTAATCAACAAACAAATAGTAAGTTTGAATTAAACCCAAAAATTAAAACAAAAAAAACATTGTGGTGAATCGTGACCATCTCTCAAAATATTCCAGACAATATGAGGAAGCATCAGCTGGGATAGAGTTAATTTTCTTCCTAGTAGCTGGTACAGTGCTGTGTTTTGGATTTAGGATGAGAATAATGTTGATAACACACTGATCTTTTAGTTGTCACTGAGCGGTGCTTACACTAGTCAAGGATGTTTCAGCTTCTCATACTGCCCTGCCAGTGAAAAGACTGGAGGTACACAAGAATTTGGGAGAGGACACAGCCAGGACAGCTGACCCAAACTGGCCAAAGGGATATTCCATACCATATGACATCATGCTGAACAAAAACCTGCGGAGGTTGGCCGGGGTGGGGTGGGACCGCTGCTCCGGGACTGGCTGGGCATCGGTCAGCAGTTGGTGAGCAATTGAGTTGTGCATCACTTGTTTTGTATATTCTTTTATCATTATTATTATTTTCCCTTCCTTTTCTGTCCTGTTAAATTATCTTTATCTCAGCCCACGAGTTTTACCTTTTTTCCTATTCTCTCCCCCATCCCACTGGGGGTGGGGGGGAGTGAGCGAACGGCTGTGTGGTGTTTAGCTGCCTGCCGGGTTAAACCATGACAATCAGCAATTTAGGGGATGATTGCCAAGAGTTGTACAAACCCCATTAAGCAATAAATTCGAGAAAATTACATGATTATGGAGTTCTCTGGTTTGTATACTATGCAAAATAATACACCATTTTTCATAAATATGGCAAAAGAAGTTTTAGTATCATTGACTGGATTTTAGAAACCCCAAAATATAATGAACTTGGGAAAGATTTGAAGAAAATTTTACTATCACAATATGAAAGAAATGGCTGATAGCATCATATGTGAATTATGTACTTGTAAAGAGCAGGGAAATACATACTAGCAATGAAAGTCAGAGAGAAAAGTTTAAGAACAAAACATTAAGTACAAAGTTTAATGTAAAAAACATCCAAAAAATGACACACTACAGATGTAAGAACAGAAAGTTAGGAAGCAATTTTCCAGAAGTACTGAAACCTTAAATTGTATGACAACCCTTTTTTTTTTTTTCAGAACTGCACAGACAACAGTAGTCAGAGACTGAGCAAAATAGTGACAAAAACCTAAGCAACACTTCTGTATTAGTAATGAAAGTTCAAGCATCTTGAAAAACTGTAGAAGTAATGATTTAATGAAAAAAAGGTTATTCTACTTAAATGTACAAAAATTTAATTAATTGAACACAACATATTCATAAGGTTTCTTAAATGAACATGGAAAAATAATTGTATTTGCTAAATGTTTAAAATGTACAAAGCTGATCAGTTCCGGAAATAATTCTGGACATTTTGTAAAAGATGAATAGAGTTTCTAATGTTAGTAGTTGTTCTAAAGAGAAAAATGTGATGTGTTTGTAACAAATCTTTGCTGTTTCCAAACATATTTACAATTTTTATTGTTTGATATACTACTACTTTGAAGAAATCCATTAAAACCTTTAAACACCTTTATGCTTTCTTTTGCTTAACATGAGCAATAATTGTTTATTAAGTGAAGTATTTCAGCTTCATATAAGATTGGCTTTACAAGCAGGAGCAGCTGTAAGTCACACTCGTTAAATTCAGAATACTTAGAATGGTTTTAATAATGGTTCTAATCAATTATACTACTAGAATATTAAAGAAATATTTTGTGGGAATAGTACAATTTAGTTTATACTTTTTCATTTCTTCTTACTTATGGAGGTATTTATGTTGAGGAAAGTGTCATTATTCACTTTAGATGATAAAACATTTCTTCATATTTTTGCCTGGGATGTCTTCTGAGCAGCTGCAAAAGTGAATCCAGAACAATATATTTTCAGAAGCTTTGGGAAAAGTATTGAAGCTTTTGGGAGAAGTATTGAAAACTATGCCATGAATTGTTCATGTCATATGTAATACAGTATGCTCTAAATGACCAGAAACCAACTTTTCAAGAAGCCATTGTACAGAAGGAACACTTTAATAACAAATCATTGTGTTCTGAAACTTAGATAGAATAAGGAAATATTTACAATGTGTTGTCCCTATGTTTATCACAAACTGCCACAAATGAAAAAGTAAATAATTTGCTAGTCCTTTGCTGATCCATAACAATGCTAAGCTGTGTTTTGACATAGATAAAAATATATTCTCTCAATTTAATATTGTTTTTCTACTTTTAGATTGAACTATAATATTTCCATATTTCCCAGGCCAGTTACACTGCCTGAATTAGTCTAATATATTGATTAATACTAGGAGAATCCAGAAAAAAATGCCAAACCTCTTAAAAAGGATGGTCAATATGTAGTTTGCACCCTTTTAGTTTTTCTCATAGGTTCTCTTACTCCTTCAGCAAACAAAGGCTCCTAGGGAGATATCCCCAAACTGTGCTCTTCTTGGGGTCTTATTTTAACAAGTTGTTCATACACCACTTACACCAAATTTCTTCTCGGACCCTCATTAATATGCAATTTTTTTTTTTTTTTGAATTGCTTCTCTTCCTCTTAGAAAAAGCTGAATCTTGAAGTACTGCTGCTGCATCTTCCACCCCTTTCCTCCAGCCTCTCCCACTCTAAGCAATTTCTGGAAGGATTAGTGGCTAATTGGAGTCAGCTGTAGAGATTTGCTTCCCACGTGACAGTTTACTCTGTCATAATTCACTATGCAAAAATTCACAGGAACAGTCAGGCAGGAGGTGTGAGTAACCCTTGTGGTCCCCTGCAGAATTTTTCAGATTGTCCTCTTTGCTTATTCTGTTTTTCAGTAAAGCAACCACTAAAGGGGCAGTTGAGGGATCTCAGAAACTCCTGCCTCCTCTCAGACTCGCCACAGTCAGCCAGTCATCTTAACCTTCCACTTGTTTCTTCTATGAAAAGCATTTCCACATTGCTGAGGGATTTTATCTCAGAGCAAAATGTAGTCTGAGCCCTACATCGGGAAGAAAGTTACATCTGACTATAGACCATTTGACCTCCTCCATGTAAAAGCCCTGGTGAGCTAAGAGAATAAGGCCACACAAATATCTGACTCCTCTAGTTCTTGTCTGGGAGGAAGATCTCTTTGTTCGCCCTCTTATTGCCTGGTTGTTGAACATAATTGCAAGCATGTAATAATACATCTTCCTGGGCCTGAAAACACTAGATGTATTTATAAAGAATTAAAAGCTGATGAATTCTTTTAACTCAATTAAAAAACTATAATGTAATATTATAAATAGAATCTAGACATCATAGATTAAGGAAAACATATCCACTTCCATAAATCTAACTGTAAATATGCTGTTGAAACTAAAAAGACTGAGAGCAAATGTAAAAATTTACTTTTTATTACTATGTAAGCTAGGAATTTTTACTTTTGTCAGGGAGACTAAGATGTCTTTTCACATTTTCTAAGACTTCTAAAAAATATGAATGCAATTGTAAATAAGAATTCAAATATCTGAAATTAGTGTATTTACAATGACATACGGGTACCATTATTCTAAAGGGACTTTGCTCAAGTTTCACACAGACGTTAATAACTCTTGGTTATGCTTAATTTATTTTTATCACGTTCTTCTTCTGCAGGTGTATTTGTTTGTCTGTACTATGCATATAAACTGAGAGCAGAAATATCTTCTAGCAAGAAAACACAAGACTTCAATGGCCTTGCATACTCCAGCGGAAAGTGGTGAGTATGACTAGAAGTATCCATAGGAGATACTTGCAGTTTGTAGGAATAGGTTAAATTCCTTCCACATGTGTCATGAGAAAACAAAGCCCAAAAGAGACTATTAAATAATCTAATATGACTTCTCATATATCACATTCCTTTAAATTTATTTCAGTTACACCTATAATAAATCCAAACAATCATGCTTAACAAAAATGTATCTACAAGAAAGACCTGAAGATATGTGTTGGGTGGATCATTCACTACTTGTGTTAGTACAAGCCAGGAGGACACCTGGACTTTGAAGTGCAGGTAGCCAGCTGTGGAGGAGAGGGAAAGCAAGAACACCACCAATGGCTGCCCCTGCTGGGGATTCTGTTTCATTCCTCCCACCAAAGCCATTCTAGTTCTACTACATCACTTTACAATTAATTAACCTCAATGTTAAACCTTTCTGCCAAAGTTCTCATTTAAATTATTTCTGAATAATAATATTATTATTATTGTGATAATACATGTGATATTTTCCTGGTATTCCAAGATTAATTACAAATTAATATAATTGGGCTATGAGTGCAATAGGATATCTTTTAAAAAAACCCAAACACCTCTTGTGCTCATGTTATTTAGGTTTGATGATTTAAAATATTTATTCCTGCTAGACATATTTCTTCATTTACTAATGGATTAGAAAGTAGTTCATCATTCATAAAGAATGCAAATACAATGGTCTACTTGCTTCCAAGTACAGAACAAAATAATATTTATTGAACAGTTGTTTGTTTTCTGCATCACTACTGACACCACTCCAGGTAAATGTTGACAACTCACAAAGTAAGGCTCCTGCTAGGAGTGGTGTAGTTCCTGTATCATAATTACTCAGTTACGGCAGCTAGGTACAGTCTAGAAATTCAAGGTACTCTCACAGAGGAGTTATCTGCAAATAGATAATGCCAGAAAGTAATAATGGGATGGTAGGAAATGGCAAAGCACACATAATGTGTGCTTGAGTTATCTGTGAGCAGAGTCATGTCTATGCTCCCATCAACAGCCCTGCAGTTCTATTCCCAGGCTTCACCAGGATTTGCCTCTACCCAGAACCACTCTCTTTGGCCAGAGATGTCAGATTGGCTTGGTATATGGGGTAAATGCCTCATGATTCTGTAATTTAATGGTTGAATCTGACTGTATTGAAGCTGGCAAGCAGAAATTGCAGTGGTGAGACTGGGGCATTAGGTCCTCCTGTATTTATTACACAGGAATGTGCTCAGGGCTATTGGCTAGGACAGTTATATAAGGAAGAGCTTTGCTAAATGCACAAACCAAGTTGGTTTGTTGGAGGACACAACTTAGACAAAACCAGAAGAATTGGTTGGTCATTAGGAGTGATACGCCACCAGCCACATCACGCATACATCTTCAAGGCAATTACTTGGATTACTTGAATCAATAGCCAGAAGGATTCTGCTACCCAAATTATGAATAATACAAGAAAATATAACCATACCAGAAGGCTATAACAATGGCTCAGTTCCCTGTCATTCAGAAAGGGAAAAGGCAGCCAAATATAATTTTTTGGAAAAATAATATCTACATGCAACTTTCTCTCATTTCACCACTTTGAAGGGCTAGCTTTTTCTCCTGTCTACCGGAGTGACAAGATCATGACTTACCAATAAGCAGGATGAGTTCAGAATCCAGTACAGAAGTTTAATGATATAAAGAATGCACTCTTTTGATAATTACATTTACCTATCAAGTCTCATACAACTTTTCTCTCATTTTTGCTTTTGCAGATAATGTCTACGTGTTAAGACAACTTTAGGTCATGGTTTCTCATTGTGTGAATATGGTGAACCAGCTAATTTGCAAAGCTGTGACAGGCTGTAGGCCTTAGGATGGTCTCAGAGTTTAAAGCTACTAATATTAAACATCTTGCTGAATGCATCAGTCCACATGCTTCATCAGAGCTAGTCACCTCATAGGATGATGACAAAAAGAGAACAGAGCAGAAGCTATTAGCTGAGTAAGAGGAACCACGTATGTGCTTATCCTTAAAAAGAGGAACAGCAGTAGCTAATGTGTTATGAGAACTGATAAAAGCAATTGGTGATCAGAGCTGATCTCATGTGAGAAATTTGCACTGATGTTGGGATACCCAGAAAAATAAGTGGACAAAGGTAATCTTTTTGCCCTCAGCAAAGAAAAGGCAGTATAACAAAGTGTTATTACAATCATAACATCTTCCAGATTCTGCCTAAGAACAAAGTTCTTGTCCATATGATGAAGGATCACATGAAGTTAAAGGGTGGATTCAGAGAGAAGAAAGACGCGTGTGACCTAATCACAACCATCTGTAACATCACTGATACAAGGAGGGCAGTACAATCCTACATTGATCATGTGTTCAGCTTCTCAAAATTTTTTACACTGTCTGACTTGACCAGCTCTAGGTTTCCAGATGTGGGAACTTTAAGCCATCTCATTGAACTCATCGCAAGTTTCTGTCAGCGGCAAGAGAGGAGTGTGAGTAGCAACACACTACAGCAACTGGTTTTCTATCAGCCAGAGGATGGGACAAGGATTCAGCATGTATGCAATATTTCTAGGACAAATGTGGGAAAGATTTGGAAGAACAGAAATGGGTGGGTCTGCTATTGTTTGACACCTCTAAAATAATTTCAGATGCACCAGTGAAATGACAAACTTTGCTTCAACTACTTCTCCAATATAATGAAGTTGAAGTCAGTAAAAAATATGCTAGTGGGGAATGTAGCTTACCCCTAAGTATGATGGAAATGAAATGAAATTAAATGAGCATGTTTGTTGGCTCATCAAAACAGAAGGCAGGCAAAAATTCCTATTAATGATCTAGTTGTTCACAGAATGAATGACTGTATTTATTAAGGACCAGAAACATTTTGTCAATGAATCTTCACTCATCTTTCCTATATAGAATAGAATATAATATTTTTATATGTGTGTATAAATAAAAGATTAAAAATACATTGTGCTGGTTTTGTCTGGATAGAGTTAATTTTCTTCCTGGTAGCCAGTATGGGGCTGTGTTTTGGATCTGTGCTGGAAAAAGTGTTGATAACACAGGGATGTTTTCGTTACTGCTGAGCAGTGCTTGCACAGAGTCAAGGCCTTTTCTGCTTCTCACCCCACCCCACCAGCGAGTAGGCTGGGGGGGCACAAGAAGCTGGGAGGGGACACAGCTGGGACAGCTGACCCCAACTGACCAAAGGGATATTCCACACCATGTGACGTCATGCTCAGCATATAAAGCTGGGGGAAGAAGTAAAGAATTTGTTGTTTTTCTTTGCTTGCATGTGCGGCTTTTGCTTTACTTATTAAACTGTCTTTATCTCAACCCACAAGTTTTCTCACTTTTACTCTTCTGATTCTCTCCCCCATCCCACTGGAGGGGGAGTGAGTGAGTGGCTGTGTGGGGCTTAGTTGCCGGCTGGGGTTAAACCACAACAATACCTCATTTTGTTATGGACTCCTCACAAAAAATGTGAAAGATTTTGGCATCTTTATTTGCCTATATCTTTGACTTCTGAAAAACTTAAGGGTTTGGTTTTTTTTTCCCAATCTGTTAATGGATGTTAATCGTGGGAAGTTAACTGCTGCTGACAGGACAACAACTTCAGCATTTGAAATGTGACATTGCTGTTGGGAGTTCAAATGTAGTTATATCTGGAGTTTACAAAATTTCTGTCATAGTGTCAAGGGAATAAATTGATTTGTCTTATTTTATTCTCACATTAATTTTTTAATTTAACAGAACATTTCGTTCAAGTGGTCAAGGACTAGTGGTAAAGAGGGATAATAAGTGCATTTAGTGTGAGAAACCACGATCACCATCCTACGAAGACTCCTGGCATGATTGCTTTTCTCCCAGGTCCTCTCCCCTTCTTAGTGGGTATTCAATTTGAAATAAGGCATCTTCAGTGTGCTCTTCTTACAGGACCACATGCTGCAGAGTGCTACCCACATCATTCTCTGGGGATGCGGTGGTTTTCGCTATGGATATCAGCAGGTGTTTCTCCACTCCTTTACGCAGCGGAGTTCGTTCTTGGAAGGGCTGGCTCTTGTGGGTGTCAGGAAAAGGTAAAAAACTTCTTTCCTTTAGGCAAACCGTGACCTTCTTCGCACAAGTTGATGGAATTAAGGTCTGTAGCACGGGAGAAAGGACATTACCCTTGTAGAGCCTGAAATGCAGGATAGAGCTGTGAGCTCAAAATCATTCTTTTCAGGTCTTCTTGTCCTTCACATATGAGTTTGAGAAGAGGGTGCTACCACTTTCTGACTGTGGAACTTTGCTAGTAGTTCAGAGATTTTCTGAGAATACAGAATATATGAAATACTTCACTTAGCTCTCCTACCTGAGGTGGGAGAATTTTGCCTCTCACCCGTTTGTATTCTTGACATATGGGAGCTGAAAAGCTAGGGGAGTGGGGTATAATTGAAACTGCCTGAGGCTTCTATTAAAAAAATTACAGTATCAATCACCAGAATGCAGTTTTATTTTTTTTTTATTTTGCTTTGATTGTTGTTGTTTACTGTACTGCATTGTGTATTGACTTTGCTGATTTACAATTCTAAGAATTTAGTGTAAAAGTGAGATTATCTATTATGAAATGTGTCTAAAACCAGAGAATTAATTAATGAAGGATTTCAGTGCATTCTACATCAAAATGATTTGTGGATATGAAGTAAATATGAATAAAAAATGAAGTCTGAAAACTTCATTAAACAACATATTTTTTTTCTGTTCTCAAATTAAGAATAATTTTCCTTTGGTTACCTTTGAGGACTCACGGGATAACAGGAATGTCACTGGTGAAATTTGAAAATTCACAGGAGTTATATTAAAACATTATATTATTTAATTGGTTAAACAATAAAAAGACACAGTACTGTGGAGGATAAAATTTGTTTTCTACTTGAGGGACTATAATTTCCCAAGAAAAAGACATCATATATTTTCCAGCTCTAGTGGCACACTTAACTACCAAGGCATGAATCCTATGAGACAGAAAAAAAATATTTGAAATGATATTCACCTTTCTCAGATACAATATCTTATACTAGTAAATCCTATTGATCCAGTACAATCATCTTAGGGGGTAGTTGAAATCCTTATTCTCTACTCTAAATCATCCGTGAACATTTATTTGGAAAACAGTTGCCTTGAAAGAAGATTCTTACCCGAGACAAAACTTGCATAGTTCCATTTACAATGGATGAAATCAGATTCTTATTTCTTGTGTTTTAGCTAAATTGAAGAACGTTTTCCTTTCTCTTATGCGTTTTGAACTCTTTGGGTTTTGAACTTCAGTAGGCGGATGAATAAAATAAATTTTATCAAATATTTGCTTAATTTGTAAAGACTTTAAGCAGTACTTTTAAATTGATGACCTGATATTTTTTCTTCGATATCTTGTTTTCCTGTGTTTATTTAGATGAGATGAGGAATTTAAATAATCATAATGACAATATATATTTTCATTATTTTTTTCCTCTGCTCTATTAGGTTCTCCAGAAAACATCAGTTTTTATTCTTCAACTATAAAACTCAAATGTTTTTTTTAGTCACACAGAATTCCTCTCCAATCCCCCAAAACTCTTAAAAAAGCCAAACTTCATTACATTTTATTTTGATTTGTGGATCCAAAAGTATCATAGTGCAGCTATAGAATATGACTCAAAATAAACAAAAACTCAGCAAAATCATTCTTTAGCTCAATAAAAATGTAGACTCTCACTTCTGTATGTGCCATTGGATGCCACACATTTTTTTTGTGTAAAAAGTAAAAATAACAGCAAGAAAAGGTAAAATGTTAGAAGTTCAGAGTGTTGATCTGAACTATTTTTGAGGCTTGCCTGTTGAAGAGTAGCTTGAACCCAGAGCTGATGTAGGAGGTTAGTAGGAGAGTCACATATTGCTCCTTTAAGAGGTATAAGCCTTTATTGGTTTTCTAGCATTTGAGTTCTATGGTTTAGAACTTTTAGTGGAAGATGTGGGACATCATTATGATGTGATGGGCTGGAGCAAGTCCTTGACTCAATAGTTGTCAACTTCTGAATACAAGTTTCAGAATCTCTCGTACGATAAATCTTGTTCATACGAGTTCTCCTATCCACACCAGAAATATCAATGTGTATTTTTGAGATTATCTTAAAATTCTAAACCATGTAACATTTATACAGGTTTAAATATCATTTAAATAGCCTACTTTTCAGGCTAATGCAGACTTATTTTCCCTTTCATTCTAAATATCTTGTTTTCTTTTTAAGAATTCAACGGCAATATTTTTTTTTTCTTTTTTAGTTACTTGATCTCATTCCGTATATTGTTAAAAAATGAGGGCATTTTCTCTTTTTAAGATAATATGGATGAAATCCATCTGCCCTTAGTTGGGCAACTAAAAATGAGATGCCTGTGTCTGAACTAGTCACTTGAGTCTCTTTTCATAGAAAATAGAGAGAAATAAATAATTTATAAAGTGAGATTTTTAAGAAAATTCAGATGAACGGACCTCTGATACAAAATCAACAAAAATATAAGCAAAATAATTTTTAAGTTAAACATAAAAATCCAGGTATTATTTCTATTTTATGTATTATTTTCTTCTGTTGGCATGCATTTTCTGTGTATAGTTCAGCTGTCACTAGTTTCACACTGGACATCTGACTTCAGAATGAACCCTGCACTTATCTCCTTAGCTGTAACTTTCAGAAAGTTTTATTTCAAGATAATACTTCAAATAAGAATTATATTTCCAATGGTATCTCTGACTTCCAACTCTTTGTCCAGTTAAATTGGACTCTAAAAATCATAAAAACCACTTAATTGAAAGTAGAAACAGATTAGGTTGCTTAGATGTGTCTGGGCTTGGTTGGATGAATCGCACATCTTATGCCACACATCTGATCCAAGCCCTTTACTCTGTGACTAGCAAATAAAAAAGAGCGGCTACCACAAATACACCAGTGCTTCTGAGCACGGCACTCTCTTAGGTCAGACTTAAGAGCAGCGCAAGGAGGAAACCAAACCAAGAAATTACAAGTATGTACTCCCCACTAATAATATAACTGTCAGTTCTCAACACCTAATTAGTGGCCTGAGATCCAATAATTTTTTTCAACAATACTTTCTCTAGTCCCTGCAAGGTAAAAACTATCACTTTATCAGAGCATGATATTGTCAAAAAGCTTAAGCTGTTCATGTACTTCATAAGATATTTTTTGTCTGTTTGCCTCAAAATGCTGACAGCAACAGCTTTCTAGGACTAACAAAGCATAGTATTAGGCTTAGCTGTTTCATCAGAAAATAATAAAGATTGCTGTTGTGAAAAAGTAACCCACTCCAGGTTTATGCAAGTTTTTAAAACAGCTACTTCTTGCATAATGCTATGCATAACCTACTTGAGACATGCAGTTCTCGTAAAACCAAATGTCCAGAACACAACTGAAGGGAAAAATGACCATTCTTGTCACACTTATGGTTGCTTTCAAGAAAGCTTGAATCTCAGCAACAGAAAGGCACTGCCCTACTGTTGTTTTATACTTGCTTTGATTAAGGAATGCCATTCTTTCAGCTTTTGAGCAAATCTTACCATATTTTTCACAACCAATCATAAACTTAAGGCTAAGCGTAAGTCTTTACATTTAACTAGTTGGGTTGATCTCCTTTTCCACCAGTGACATGAAATTAAAAAAAATAAGAAAGGTTTTTAATTATTACTGCTTAGAACAGTAGCAAAGTTGATACATTCTTTTACTGTTCACAGAGAGATTCAAGAATTACAGTAGTTGGAAAATAGCTAGAAAAAGTCCAAGAATGATGGATACAAATGTTCACTCTGAGGTCTTTGTAATACCTCATTATTTCGGTCCATTCCCGAAAGACCCAGGCCTATCCTGAGCTAAAAATTTGCTTCTAGGCAAAAGTATCAGCTTGGAGCAAAATCTTAAAGCTGTCTCCACCATAGACTTGCTTCTTCAGAGTCACTTGCCTGTTGTTGCTCTTTGCAGGGTATTTGCATTGGTCTCCTCTCAGAAAACCTTCAGTATTGCATGAGAGCATGATGTTGTGAGTCAGAATAGCCAACACAGTGATTTGAACATTTTCAGATAAAGTGATGATCCTACTATAGCTTTGGCTAAACCTTGTGTTTCTTTTGTTGTGTGACTACTGGAGGAACTGCTCTTGAAAATATTTTCACATATTTTTTGCTGCTGGACCATCAGATCTGAGGCCTGCTTCTATAAGTGTCCGGATCAGTCTTTCAGTATGGCCAAGGAATCAGAAGTTTCTCTGTCAGTATCTGTTGGCTTCTAAATAACTGTTTGCAAGGTGATTGGAGCAATTTTTTTTCCTGAAGGATGGCTGTGATTACTTTTTTTAAAAAAAATTAAATCTCAGTAGTCTAAGTGAACGAGGAGAACAAAGGTGTTTTACTGTAGATGATAGTAGGAGCATTTGACTTTTGCTCTGGATAAAGTGTGTTGCACCTTGACTCCTGATTTGGTGTCTTGAGCACATTTCCATCCACACAATAACATAAACTTATGTGCACAAATGAAACAAAGAAACATGGCCAGCGTGTTGCCTCCACTCTGCTTCAACTGGAAGAGAAGAAGAAACATTAATAAAAATGGTGGAATTAGCCTTAAGTGGGCTGTTGTGGCATTGTATATTATTTATGGCACGTTAAATTACTGACATTATATAAGGTCGGCTAGAGTTTGTAAAACACAACAGAAACACACTAAAGGAAGTTCTGGCCCCTCTGATGTGTCCAATATTTGAGGTCATCTAATTTGCATCTTGGAAATCTTAAAAACTCTCTCACTTGCAAGTAGTCTTTCTCACGTATTGCTGGAACCATCCCAAACCTGGGAATTTTCTCTGTTTCCTTGAATCTCTCCTTGGAAGTTCCACAGCTTGCCACAGAATGGAAAGGCCATTCATGTGTCTCCAAATTTTGTGAGCAGCAGAATATTTGTGAATGTAGGTTGGAGTTTGTGTTCATATCAATGTTTGAAAACCATTCACAAAATTTGTATTTTGAGGCCTGATAATAGTTTTTATTTTCTGCACTCAAACTGCGAATACATTTTTATACTCATGTAAAATTAATATCATTACAATTTATACTCCATTGTTAGAAGAGAGAATCATTCTGATCACTGCTTCGTTTAGCGTCAACCAGTCACGTTTATTACAGTGGAAATTTAAAAATAACTGCAAATATTCTATAGTATTTCCAACTTGGATTAGATTAACTATAAATTCTCTAATTAACATTTCAAGCTTGTATTTATTTTTCTGTTTTGAAACCTAAGCTTGATTCCAAATTTCCAGTACAATAAATGAGCACCAAGGACTTTAAACACAAACTACATTAGCCACACATATAGCTCATCAGATTAAAAATTAAACGATATACACTGCTGAAACTGTCAACACAGATTCAGTGCCTTTGAATTCCACAGAAATTCCTCTTGATGTCATCAGTGTTGCAAGAAGGTGAGTTTCTTACAAATAAAAACTAAATCATAACAAAACAGAATTACCTGTTTATAAACTCATATATATTTGTCTTTAGGCAGAATGACATTGCAAAACATTACAGGTAATGTTAATCAAAATGACAGTTTTACATATAGTAGTAGTAACTAAACTTTAGCAATATCAAGTCTAGCTAACTCACAGAGAGTTTAAATGACAACTTTTTTCTTTCTTTACCATTTTGCCCCTTCCTGATGAAGGTTTAACTGGTGCCTCTATGAGCATTTTCTTTACATTATAGAAAACCTTTACATTATAGTCACAACCTAAATGTGCCATGCCAGTAGAAGCAAGTGGTTCTCAATGTAAAAATATTTTCTACAGTGTCATGGTCTCAGTGTAAAAATATTTAAAAAAAAGTTTATAGTTACAGTTATCAATTATCTTGAATTCTTTTCCACATCTTTCTCTGAAACAAGGTTTGGAGCTGTGTCCCACCAGCTTGCCAAGTTTTTGAATTATCAAAGGTTTTTCCTCTTAACTGCATGGACATCAGCCTCACTGATCTTTGAAGGGTTAAACTTTATGCAAAAGAAAAGCCCTTTGCATAAATACCCTTTGTTCTTTCTCTTATCTGTTGTTTCCACTGAGAATTGCTCTGGCTAGCAAACTTCTTTCCTTGATTCAAATGGGTGAGAAAGTGGGACAAGATTAGGAAATACAGGAATTAGTAGAAGAAAGGAGGGAAAGATTAAAAAAAGCATTGTAGAGAAAAGAAGAAAGGGACAGAAAAAGAAAATCATACAATGAAACTAAGATTCAGTAAAGCAAGAGAAAGAAAAAAAGGGGAAAATGAGTGCAAATGATATTGACAGATGAATGAAAAGTAAAATCTTACACTATGAAATACAGGCTCTTATTCCAGTGCTAGAGGTGACATGGCTGTGACAAACATACCAAACATGAAAAATATTTGCAGAACTAAAAAGTAGATTTCATCCTCAGAAAAATTGTAATGAAAATGTGGAATTCAATAGAATTAATTAATATTATAGTAAAGTTACTTTTATAATTTTGATGTCTTTTTTGTTGGCACAAAAGAATAAAATAAAACTATTTTATCCACAAAGGCATCGCTACTTGGCAGCACACTACTTCAATTCTATAGCAATACTCTCTGGTTTATGTTACAAAGTAGTTCTGAATTCTGAAGACGTTGACATATCTGTAAGAAGTGGATTCCAAAACAGAGTGGTTTTGTTGAATTAAATATGAAAAGGAATAATGCAATCAGTACAGAATTCTTTGTCTTATTTATTTTTATATGGAGTTCAATACAAATCTCAACTAATGTGTGTTTCACTTATCAGCGTTATCAAGTTTTCAATTTTAGTCTTGTTAGAGAATATTCTAGTGACACTGTATGACTGTGAATTGTACCAGTAAAACCAGAAGTACTACGCAAGGAATCAGGAAAATTGCGCTGAAGGGCTACATTCTTGGTTCACGCTTGTCATCTTTACAGAGTCTTCTTTGAAAGAGTAGTATCTAAGAGGGTAGCTACTCCTGCTGGTTTCAGGTTGGCCAGAATGCAGAATAATAATAAAGTAATTTCAGCCTCTCGGGGTAAGGGAGTAAACAAAATGGTTGAAAGCAAATATTCCTTCGCCCACAGTGTTCATTCTTGTGTTCCCTTCTTATTTCCACTCCAGCAGCAGTCGCTGGATTCCCAGCCTCTCACTGATCCCGCAGTACCTCATGGTACAATAGGAAAAGTCTGATAATTTTCCATCTTCCCTCAAGTCTCACGTTGGCTATGGGTCTGTCTTCTGTTGCAAGCAGGGAGCCTGCTCCTTTCAGAATCCCCCAGCATGTTCAAGTGCTTCAGGTTTCTTGCTCGCTTTGTCTCTGCTGTCCTCATCCTGTCTGCCTAGAACTTCTCCCAGATTCACACACCCAGCTCTCTCCGTTTATTGGGGTTCCCCTAATGTAACATAAATCAACCAGGACAGAGGAAACAGTCATGCTTCCCTCTTATTATCTTTCTCCCTTCTGCACATCCACATTCCTTCAAACAAAACCTTACATAGCACATACAAGCAGAAAATTGGATACCAAGAAACTCCATCGCAGTGAGCAGATTATATATACTTAGACCTTCATTCAAAGTCCAAGTCCACTAATTGGAAGAACTTGACTGACTTCATTGTAGCTTTTGATAAGAAACATCAGGCTTCAAAATGTTGGTATTTATAAAAAGTAATTTATGAAGAGTACCTCAGTGTTGGTTGGACTTATAAAGTTGTGCTCTTTATAAAGAAGTTCTCTTTATCTTACAGAGCTGAACACTTATTACTTCTTTTTAAGGTTTAAAAAATATCTAAGAATTATAATCCATATATAGAAACCATCAGCATTTTGTAAAAGTTGTCTAATGGAGCTTGTATATATCTGAAAGTCTGTTATAATTTCTGAAACCAACATAACAAAAAAAATTCTGTAGGAAAACTCAGGTTGTTTGCATATTTTTGTTTGTTATTGTGGGTGCAGATCACATTCCCTGTAGAAACTGAAGAGTCAGTCAGAATGCATATTATAGGTCTGTCAATGAAAATTTCAGCAGCCAGAAAGGGTTTGTTTCAGGGTGGTTTTTTTTTTTTTTTTTTTGGGGGGGGGGAGATTGTTGTGTTCGATTTGTTTGTTTGTTTTTCCCCAGCATGGCATAAGATCAATGCCAACTGGAAGAACAACTACAAAATTATCTTCATCATCAGCCTGATAACTGCATTACTATAACACGTCCTGCCATTATCCTTACTTTTCCTGTCTTTTATAAATAGTAGTTGCTGTCTGAAGAAATTTAATAGAATCTTGCACTGGGGTGAGGGATAAGATCTTTACTTATTATTCTCTAGCTGATCATTTCAAGTTACAAGATTGCAACAGAACTATCAAAAATTTGGAAGACAGTTCTGAAACTCACTGTACACTTGGTTGGCCGTCCCTTGCAAGGAAAGTACCATTTCCCTTTCATCCAGAGGTATTCCCCTCTGTGGAAGGAAGCTGCTGGGACAATTTTTCTTATTAAAGAATTCCCATGGATCTCATTGGGATGGATTGAGAACCTGAGTTTTGTGTTCACTAGGGACCATACGCATACCGTTAAGTCAAAACCAAAAAATGCAGAAAAGGCAGGGTGTCTTGTAAAGAGTTATGTCACGCAAAGGGAGTAAAAAAGAATTAAAGAATACAAACATTTTGTGGTTAGCTTCTTGCCCACATTAACCATGGGAGATTAATCCAAATATTATTAATGTTGAAGTCAGACTTAAACTGTCACAGATGATGATCGTGTTTCATTCTTTCTTCTGAAATCAGTGAAAAACATACAGTTAACGCAATCTTCCTCCTTCGGAGGCAGTCAAGGAAGGAGACTAAACTGTTAATGGCCAGTTTCAAGCCAAAATGAAATGCAAAGATGTAAATTTCCATAGTAGTTCAAAATGTATGTGATCACGATCAGTGGTTCACAAATTAACAGCTTGATAAACCATGATGTAGTAATGGCAATGAGATTATTATGCCAGTTAGAAGCAAATCTATATTCTGCTTCTAGAGAGACAGAGCTACTAGTTAAGACTGAGAAAAGAGAGAACATGTCTAATATTTCTGTAGTCAGAGTAAGTCCCACAAATAAGAGTGGAATTAAACAAATGGTTACATAAAGAAGGGTCTTAGGAAAAAAAAAATCATAGAACCGGTGAGGGGTGTTACAACACTTTCAAAAAATGGGTATTTATTCTTTCTTTGGCCTGATAGACTAATCTATGCATTTCAGAGAAAAAAAAAAAATGGAAAGAGGTCATTGTCCTTCTTCATATCTTTTCTGACTTGCGCTACCCATGTACACATGTACATGTACATTTGTGCTACCTATGTACACATGTACTTCAGTGCTGAGAAAGCTGACGTGCTGTTGTTACTGCTTTTCATGCTGCTAGTTATAGCTAGTGCTACTTTGCATTCAAGCTGTTTGTTTTTTAATACTGTCCTTTTCTTCTATTTACACTGTAAGGTCTTTGGGACAGAAACCATTCTTTTGTTAGAATATATTTATGCTGTAATCATGTAGATTAGGTATACCATATATTCAGCTTAGGTACATCACATATCCTTGCTGTAACTGTATTTCCATTACATCAACATATAACAACTCTTAGACTGGGTCCCTCATCCATGAATAAGGATTCAAAAGCTTTCAACTATACAACTAATAGGCATAGAAAAAATGGGAGAAAAGGAGAGAGAAAAATGCATCTTGCATACACTAGCTGACAAATATCTAAGATATACAGTATCATGCTTGTCCATATCCAAAGAATGCTCAGTTTACAACAGTTATGAAATCTGAAAATATTTTGTGATCTTACTTTTTGTATAATGGTCTGCCTGGGATCTTCTGGAGCTTTTTCACCAAAGGGAAGTAGTATTCATTTGTGTTTGTGCTTAATATACAGCAGAAAAATAAAAAAAAAAGGACTTGGTGATACAGATTTTTAATGCAACAACCAGTTTTTGTATAAAAGTGACATAGGAAAATTTTTTGTTACACTGAAAAACTATCATTTAGGCTGATCTAAAGATCAGAAATCTCTAGAATCTCTGTAGAAAATCTCTGCTATTCCAGAACCTATTAGACTTCTATGGGCACTTCATAAAGCAATTGAAAAGAGTAAATAGTGCAGCTCAACATTTAGGAAGCTCCAGAGATCTAAATGCATTGTAACCCAAATCAGCAATGAAAAAGCTGAGTAAAGAGCAACACATCTCATCTGAAGTACTGTTGGCTGCACAGCGCCACTGAACTGAATGCTGCAAACAAAAGCTCCAGCACCTGAGCCTTGGGGGAGCAGAGCTCCAAGGTCAGCTCACCTACTGTCTGAGGCTTAAGAGGTGTTAAGATCAGAGAAAATTATGACCTTTAGGCATATGAAAGGCATAACAAAACCTGCCGTTGCATCACTGGGAGGCCTGTTCCCATTTGCTGATAACCAGCTGAACCTGTGTATTAATGCAGAGTTACCTGCCCGTCCAGGTCTTAATATAGCTTCTCCCACTCAGCTAGGAACAAATCTGATGCTTCTCTTATTACTAGTTCCTGAAACAAGACTCCTGTAACATCACAGACAGACGAACTCTGTAGAGTCAAGGATCAGTTTATAAACCTGCTAAGGCAGACTTCTTCAGTCAATGAACCCAACATGAAGTCAATATTGGGATAGTCCCCCCCATAGAAAATATAGCAGAAAGTATTATTGTATACTTGCTCTGTTCTTTGACTCTTCTCCAAGCATCTTCTGTTCACCACTGCTGAAGAAAACATATTGTGCTATATGGATTGAGGGTCTCGAAAGGACATTGACAGTCTTATCTCTCTAATAACTTTGTTATCTTGCTATACAGTAGCATAGCATAAATAATTCTCTTAAAAATCTAACTTATCTTAAAGTGCATACATATTTTTTGGGAAAAGAATAAACCTTGAGACAGCAAGGACTGCTTCTGCACATCATGTGGCATATTTCATGGGTCCTGAAATCAGGCCTTGAAATCAGATGATTCAGTAATTGAGCTGGGAGAATTTGGAGACAGTAAAAGATGGAGAAGTGGGAGAAAAGTAAGGTAAAAGAGAAGGAGAGGAATAGGCAGGGAGAACATCTGAGGCTGAAAGAAGGGGTGGTGGAGAAACAGGAGAAGCTAGACTGGGAAAGCAGCCTAATTAGTAAGAAAAAGGGGCTAGAAAAGCCTAACTATATGTGAAACATCTATTTAAGTGTGTAATAGAAAGAAGTAAAGAAAAAGCTACAGAGTAAGAAAAATGCACATGTAGAGAGGTGGAGAGCAGGGTCAGAGTAAAAGATGCATGAAATTAAATGGAAGAGCAAAGAAACCTGAGACCAAGTTAGGTAGGTGGTCTGAAGGAATTAAACTTCTTAGTGGAGTAGAGAAGGGAGGAGGAGAAGAATCGGGAAGGAAGATTTTCCAGGGGGAGCCTGGGTAAGAAGTTCTGCTTGCAGTGAGTTTAGATGATAACATGTGTGAATGATTGGTTTGAGAAGCAGAATATCAATATGCAATAGAATCCAAATGAAATTTCATGTATTTGTGTGTTTACCTGATTTTGTAAGGGAATGCTGTGGAGATGAGAGGCAGTACTGTAGGAATTAGTGATGAAATAATTACTACATTTTTAAAGGATAAAATATGCTTTAGGTTCAGGAATTTGACTGTGGACAGTATTGTCTAGCCATCCTTCCTCTATACAAATTTTGTGGTTTTTTGTGTATAACAAAATTCCTCCTTCCAGTGGCCTTCAGCTTTTTTTTTTTAATAAAATGACATATAATGACTGATTAATACAAGCGGCATATGATCTGAGACAGCCATATCACCTACTGGTGGGCCTGAAAAATAATTGTTTGCGCTTTCCTTCTTCATCTTGTGATCATTCCAGTGTGCACATGCCCATCCCTAGGACTTTGGAGATATGATTATATACATCACCCCCAAATATCAGGACTATTTATGTTTTTTTATGCTGCTACTACAGGAGACGATCTACCTGTGTATAAGTGTTGACATTTGAAATAAATGGGCAGTTCCCCATGAGAGATTTTTTTTTTTTTTTCTTTTCTAATGTTTTCAACCTATATTTTCTGAATCACAGCTATCTAGGGGTCTGAATATCAGGGAAGGATTCAAACAGCCTGATCTAACATGGTGGTTTTCGAGCACTTGGAAATTCCCAAAGACACTTAAGTCAAGATAAGTCCCAAGACTATTCTACAACAGAGCCAAAATTGGTTTTACGTTCTTTTTATGTTCTGGAGGCATTTTCTTTGTGTGCTTAGATGCACTGCAGTCTGAATAGATAGGGAGATGTTCAGGCACCTAATCTCTCTTGTGATTTAAAGATGAATGGAGAGGGAATGGGAGGTCCTCAACTCTTCCTGATACCTAATAAGCCAGAAAGGTTAGTCATCACCAAATCCTCCTTCAGTCAGGCAGATTATATTGAGATCATATATAAAGGTCAGGGTAGTGAGTAAGCTCATAGATAAGTTTCTGGTCCCTGTTAACTGGGTTTAATTCTGTTCCTGTCTATTGACTGCATAACATGAATGAATAAATAATCTGATCAATAATGAATAGAACTCTCCATCTGCTTCTTCCCACTAGAGTTTCTTCCCACTGGCTTTCTTCCTGGCTCTTTATGGCTCCAAGGCTCTTGCGTTTCTGGTGCTCAGTGACCCATTTACAACTAGAAATAAGGATGTGCTCTCCCAGAACTGGTGGCAGGGGTCACCAGTCATAGAGTCATGTTGGGAAATGGGAACTGTGACATGGAGCATTTTCATGCCAAGGATATAACAACCGAGGTATCTCTGATGGTGCATAGTTTAGCACTCAGTGAGGATCATTAAGAGCAGCTTTGTAGAGTGAAACAGGTAGTGCTGAGGACTCCATGCTAGTCTAGTCCCATGGACTTCATGTCATTTTTCCTCTGAAGTGGAATCAGCACTTATGCAAAAATGCTTCCTCAGTGCTTTCCTCAGTGCTTGATTCAAAAAGTCCTTAGCTGATATTTTCTAAATTCTATAGATACAAATTTTTGGACTCCTGTTATCTGTTGCACCTGTGGTCTGCCAATGAGTCCCCTTGCATGAAATGTTCCCCAAATGTAGCATTTTAATATCTGATAATTTTTCCCTATATTACTATTACTTAATTCTCAAAAATATGTTTATATGTACAATAGGGTTTATATTTTTCCCCTAATTTGTATTAAATTGCAGACATATTTTGTCAGCTAAAGAAACAAAAATGTTTTCCAGTGTTTTCTGAAGTTGTTTTGTCTACAAGTCTAGTTTATCATCCATCTGATATGAGTTGGTGATTCAGACTTTTGTACATATGATTTTTTTTACCTTATCTACTTGCTTTTCAAGAATTACAATATAGGATCATAAAACTGTTGTCCTTAAAAAAAGACTTTTATTGCTTTGTTCACCAAGATTAAATGTTCTTAACTGTTTATGGTGTCAAACATTGAAGAAAATACCAGATAATGCAGATCCAACTACATTAATAATGATTGATCATTCTTTTACATGCATAAAGGTACCCTTCATTCATAACGTAGTAAAATAAATCCTTATTCCTAAAGTTTATGCAAAACTTAGAATAGACTTAATGCCCTCCCTACACTCTTCTTGCTATTTTTTTTTTTCAGTATTCACTCTTGTTCTTAGGCCTACTGAAAAATTATACCTTTCCCCAAATACAGATCAGATCCTGTAAATATATCAGGAAAGTGATTAGGAAACCAGAATAGTGTAGCAGACCATAAATGTTGCCTCTTTAATGTTTTCAACCTTCCTTTTGTAATAACAGCAGTTCCTTTATCACTCACCATCCAGATTAGTGAGAGTTACAAATATTTAGGCCAAGGAGTCTCAAGGGTTATAGAAATATAAACATTGATTTACCATGCCATCCCTTGGAAGAATAGTCTGTCTATAAGCCTGGTAAAGTAATAGGGAAAGAGATGCTCTGCTCTGAGAATTTCAGTTTGTCAGTGAACACTTTTAAAAGTTTACTTGAGCTACAGAGCCGAAAATGCATTCCTATGAAAATTGGAAGTGACAATAAAAAATACTTCTTATAATAATGTTTCAAAGTGCTGGTCAGATTCTTCTTAAACTTCATTGAATGTATGAGTAAAAATAATGTGTTGTAGCATCCAAGGCATCTCGAATGTAGTTGCTTATCTTACTTTAATTAATGTAACTTAAAATGTTTAACTAATCTGGAGATTTATTTGAAATACTATAACTGAAAATTAGGTTTTGAAAAAAAAAGGAGAAAACAGGAGTAGAAAGAATTAAGAAAACTCAAAATAATCTTGTTCTGTAGATGAATTGATTTTTATTCCATTATTTACTTTTCCTTGATCCTTACCAGTGACCTTGATTTTATTTGTGCAGGAGAAAGTTTACCAGCTATATGGTTTCCTTTTAATGAGACCAGTAAAAAAAAAATCCACAAAGAAATTAGAAACATATTTATTACTTTCCACTTTAAGATCCCAAAGCACTTAATAAACATTTACTAATTAAGCTTCATCCCCAGTCCTGTGAAGATAAACACATTATAGATTTCTATTTATAGATGGGAAAACTAAGCCACAGCGTGCTGAAATCTGTTGGCTACCACCATGCACAACATGTATCAGCCTGAGCCAGCAAGAGAAACCTGGGGCCTGATCCGTCGCTGTTTTGGCCTCTGTATGTATCTGCTGACACCTTTGCTGGGTGTGCGTAAGGAACTGGTTTGGAAAGTCAGCCTGTTGGAAATGTTTCATTCATTTCAGTCTTGTGTAAGTAATTACACAGAAATGCACAATGTTATGTGGTGATGAGACTCCGATCACTAGTGCATTATATACCAAAAAACAGTTCCTCCCTGTTCTGACCCCCTCACACGAGATACCGTAGGACTGTGTTCACTCTTTGGAATGCTTTTGCCTTATAAAAGTGGGATCTGCTTTTAAAGGAAGCATAACAACTACATAGCTCTGTTTTCAATTCAGCATTAATTCTTTCACTCATTTAAATTTGTCCTCCATCTGAAATTTTTCAGTGAACAGGGAAAGAAGTGAAAAAAACCCACTGTTTTTTTAGATTTTAAAAAATATTCAAGGAGGATGAAAATATTTTCTAGGTTTTTGTTTGCTTTGTCTATAAATCAAGAAATTTATAAATTGTCATTAGGACACAATAAGGCAGTTTAACTCAATTTAGCAACGAAGTCAGTGTTTTTCCAAGCTATCAAGTTAGTACCTTATTAAAATCCCAGTGGCACTGGAGTATCTGAGGTGGGAAAAAAAAGGTTAAACTGCATATCAACTACTGAAGGGAGCTGAAAGGATGTGGAGCCCAATTAAACCTTCAGCACTGCTCTCTCTCATAAACACTTGCTACTTTATTCCCTCTGGAACACATTTTGAGGCAGCTAAAGTGGGAACCCAGCAAGAACCTTTTCATGAGAGCTCTGTTATTGAGCCTCAGGTCCAGCCCAGTCCTTCTGGGTGAAAGGCTTCATACTCCCTCTCTATTAATCATCATCTGGCCTTCTAACACCTGGGACTGACTCCAACTCCCACTGTTGCTATATTGACAATATTCCCTGTTGATTTCCTCATTTTCTCAGCCAAGGCTGGAATGACCTCTTTAAAATTCTTTATAAACGTCAGTAATTGCCGCATCAAACTTCAATTCATTACTTTCCCAGGCCTCATGTATTTTGATGATATGAAAGTTGACCGCATTTACATGCAAATTGAAGTTTTATATTAATAAGGGCCAGTAAAAAGAGATTGCATGGTAATACTCCATTATGACTTTTAAATACATTTGCCCATGTCTCGACTTGGCATTAGCATGGTCAGACCATGAGGAAATCATGTTGGTCTGATTGCAATTTTGTTTTCCAATTGAAAGTACAATTTCATCAGGTCTCCCTGTCATTTCTAATAATGACTTAAGTTTGCTTGCTAAATTGAAGAATTTCTCCAGGCCTTTAGATGGGCTGGGAAACAGGTGAGGAGACAGCTGCTTCTATATGAAGTGCTTCATTATGAACTACCACTATATTCAACCCCATAAGGCTTGTTTGATGATAGAAACAAAATTACTGAAGGTCTAGTGCAGCTGAGATTGATTATCTTAAACATATTAACTTTTAACATAAAACTTTGGAAGCACAACAGTTCATCTGTGAACAGAGTCTTTAATACCCTGATCAAAGGTTTCTTAACCTTTTAGACTGCTATTTCATTGTTTGGCCACAGATTTTATATGCTGTTATACACTAGCAGGAAAAGAAATACAGCAACATTCTGCAGAAAGGGAATTGTGTATGTTAATGCAAAAACTCAAGAAATCACTTTTCTAAACACATTCAGTTAGGAGTCCTAGAGAGTACGTAGTCACAATATCAAATCCATGATCCCATGCTGATGTCATTAAAATAACATTTGTGTTATTGATTATAAAAATCTGATTACATTTCTCACTGGACAATAAAGAAATTAAAAAAACTTGTGTATCAACGGCAGGTTACAGTAGAATTAAAAAAAAAAAGGGTCCCTATAGCTCTAATATCACAGATATTCCTATATGCTGTTAAATGTACTTTTTTGGGGTGGCTCCATAGAGACCAACAATGCTGCCAAAGAGAAAGAAATAACAAAGAACTTTTATAAAATGTAGTTTACCACGTAAATGTCCTGGCTGATGCAAGCTATGCTTAAGTAAAAGTATATGTAATATTATGTTAGAAACTCAACCAAAGATGCAGCAAGTTTATTCATGTAGAGGCTTTTTATACTCTGAGACCCCTCAGGGTCAGTGGGATTATCAGGGAAGCACATACATAGGGGCTTGTTTGTGCAGACTTTTGCTTTCCAATGTAATCTTCTAAGACAGTAATAGGTGACATTCCTTGAATGTGCACATTTGTCATTGCAATAATTTTGGAAATAGCTGATGTGGTAGAACTGGACTGTACACTTACTACTTAAAAATTAAGCTGTGATCCAGTAGGACCATCTGCTTAGGCAGATCTCTCCTGTTTTTGCAAAGTCGCACAGACCTCTGTCAACTCAGAGGAGGATTCAGGCTCCTTTTACATGAATCCTTATGTGGATATTGGAGTTGGAGTTGATAGTTCAATACCATTTATATCTCCTCAGAAGTGTGCCTTGTGTAGGCCAAGTAGTTGGTTGATAAAACTCAATTTTATTAAAATACTTCCTCATTGTTCTGTTTTCTAACCAAATTATTTAGCTTTTTTATAACAGATAAGTTTTCAACAGCAGCTTGAATAGAGAGGTCGATGATCATATGATAATACCATAATGTTTCTTATCAGCGCTTATAATAAATATTTATGCTGGGAATTGTTTAACTTCTCATATCATGGTCTCAATTACCCCTATTTGCTATCAAAATATAGTACTATGAATTTATTTGATATTTCTGCCTTCCAAACAAAAGCGACAACAAGTAAATTGCTTGTCCTAATAAAAGGTCCAGTCAAAAAAATTATCATATGGCTAAAGCAATGATCAGCTCTTTTAGTCCAGTGCACAAAAGACCGGTGCCTGTTTCTCCACAACCCTTGTTACCAGCCTGAGCATCATAGTCAAGAACAGAATGAGAACTGAATCTAAACTCCTCTTCAACTTCAAAAGTACTCCTTGTGCTGCCCAAGTCAGCCTGAAAACTCAGAATGAGAAATCTTTGCATTCAGTGATGCTACCTCGCTCCTTCATAATCAAATACTGCATGCAGCTGCGCCTTCTGCATTTCGCTCTGCCTGGGAGCAGTTGGGGAATGGGTTTCTTGCCTCTGGAAAATCAGTTCTTCAGGTCTTTGAGAGGTGTTTTGTTTGTCTTGACAGTCTCTGCTATGGTAACTTGAAATACAGAATTGTTAGTGAGGATATGGGTGCAGGACTTTTTCTTTGGGAAAGTGTGGAGAATGCAACTATGTTTGATTTTTGCTGAAAGTGGTCTCCTTGTTTAAATAGAAAATAATTTCTCTTGAAATAGCTGAATAATTCTGTGTGTGTAAATATACATGTGTGTTTATAAAATGGCTAAAAAACTCTGGAAATCTTCTACCTGAAGAAATAAAGCCTGTAGATGACATATAACTTTGAAAAAGAAAGAGCACCAATAAATGAAGAGGTAATTAGGAATGTCTACTGATGATCATGGTGGATTTCAGGAAATCAGAATGGTTGTACAGTTAAGATTTAAAAAAAGATTACAGAATTGTAAGAAAAGTTAATGAAGATGATAACTAAAACTGATTATTTCTCTCATGCGTTCTCTTTCCTCATCTACCACATAAGACCATAAACAGGAATCCAAAAAGTACAAGTAGTCTATATAAGAATGCGGACTGTTATTAAAAGCACAAGAATATCCAGATATCATGAGTGAAGCCATCGTTAATATGATACAGAAAACAGTAATTCCTTCTTCTTGAAACTGTAAGCAGTGAAAGGCAGAAGGACCTGCTCAACCTTTTTTTTCAAAGCTATGTTAATACTCAAGGGAGTCGGCACAAAGTTAATTTCTTCCAAAATTTTTACCTTGGACACATATTTCTGATGATATTTGTGAGATTTTTTATGGAGATTCAAAGACTTGATATGAAAAGTCAATAGTAATTTAAAAACAAACAAGTAGATATATTTCTTATAACTATATAAGAAATTTAAGGGAAGATGGGAAAAAAATGCAAAGATGGATATTAGAAATTGGAGCTGAAGGAAGAGTACACAACCTCATACCAAACACCAAACTGGTAATTATCTTCTGTGAGCTTGTTTGTTGCTAATAGATATCACTGTTCTAGACTGAATGGGACCAGGTTTTTCTCAATTCTCCCCAGGTCAAGACTGCTGCCTCCCACACCCTGTACAGAATTATATCATTTAATCAGAGGAATAGTTATTTCTATATGTTTGTTGTAATACTCGCACTCCTCTGGAGATCAGTTCCAGAGTTCTGTTTCTTCATCAGTCCATTACTAACCCAAAAGCTGGAATGACACGAATTGTGAGGACTTCAGGCTGGCTGTCTGGTTTCTGAAGTGTTTCAAATGACTGAGATACTGATACTATGCTCAGACTCTGAAGACTGAGGGAGGAGTATAGTGTGTATTGTAGTTGCACTCTAGTATTTCAGAAACTTAAATGAAAAAGAGGTTAAAGTTTTATACGTGTGTTACTCTACAGCTACGCATAGGTTAGCAGTTTGGGTGTAACTGTCCTATGCATTGCTCCAAGAGAGACATGGACTACTTGGGAAGAATTAGGAGGAGATCACTGTATCAAGAAAGATAGAGGGATAATGCTTTCCGAGAGACGGCAGAAGGATCTGTTGTTCTTCAGGCTGAGAAACAGAGATAGTTTAGGGAACCATCTTCAGTTACATTAAAATAATATAACAGTAAAGTAGAAAGAAATGATTCTTAATGTTTATTGAGCATAAGAGAAGTAAGGTATTAAAGTATAATAAGAGAAACCAAAGTTGGAGATTGGGTGGGAAACACAAGAAGGTAGTGACAGTGTTGGAATAGACTGTCTGGGGAGGCTGCAGAACCTCCACCCACAGAGGTGTTAAAGAGCAGGTTAGACAACATTTGTCAGGAAAGATTTACCTATAACTGTTTCAGGATCTGGCCATGGGAATGGATTACATGGTTCCACAAATGCTTTTCAGCCCCATTTGCCGAGAGAAGTTGATGAATTTTTAGGCTAAAATAATGAGGAACACAAGTATTTCTACGCTCTAGCTTTGATTAAAACTGTTTATAGTATCTCAAATATTTCTTACTATGGTTTGTATTACTTATTATGACTTGTGTATTAATTTAATATTTGTTTTACTCTGAAACCACATGATAGTCTTTCTTTTTGATGGTGACTGGGAACTATTAAATATAACTATATAACTTGATAAACAAGTATTAATGGATTTTAGAATCTGTAAAAGCTTCTGTAGCAAAAGCCAGAGTTATCTGGTGGGAAGGAAGAAAAGGACTATAATAGGTCATACAAAACATTGTCCCCAGATTACCCCAACACCACCTCTCACCTTCCATTTAAAAAGGAAAAGAACTGGGCATATATATGAATATCTGAAGGACTATGTTGTCCTACTATCTGCTATTAGTGGTTGCAGTCTTGAGTAGACTTTCTTTTTTTTTTTCCGGGGGGGGGGGTGGGGAGGGGGAGGGGGTTCAAAGGGTTATGAAGAAAAGCAACAGTACCTGTATGGTGGTGATCCAAAATAGTAGAATAGCAAGGTGGGGCAGAATAGTAGAATAGTGAGGTAGAAGAATCATGAGAAAGTGCTGGGTGGAGAGAGCTGACCGTATTTTACCCTCTGCCTTAGTTTTCCAGAATATTAACTTCCATTTGAGTATATTTATGATCAGTGTATTAAAAGGTTGTGTGGGGTTTTGTTTTGTTTTGGTTTTTTTTTTTGTTTTTTTAAAGGGTATGAAAAGTGATGAGTACTTGTTCCTTTGTGGAGGAAGGTAAATGAAAGGATTTTTCATTCCCTGTTTTAACTCGTGTATAAGGACAGTACCAGAATTACCCCCTGATAAGAGAACAGAGAAGTATATAGTCAGTTCATATTCAGTTGAACCAGACAAAAGTTGCTTTAAGAGTAGTTGATGTGGGCCGTGATAGCTATTCATTTACATTCATCAGGCCTTATTCTTCACCTTACAATAGCAGTGGGTGAGGCAAACTCTACTGCAGCACACCATGCTTTTATTCTATGTTAATGCTTGGTTTTCTAGCCTCACTGTGCTCCATCTGATCAATCTGGAATGTGGAGTGGTTCTAGCATGAAATTTCTCCTAACAAACTGATGGGATTCTCGCACTATTGCAGCCAGTTTTTCTTCCCCTTTTGTGGTGTAGAGAAAGATCAACCCTGCAGCTGCTCTTTGGTTGTTGTTTCTATAGTCTTTTTTTTTTTTTTTAAATTCACATAAACCTTTATTCTCTATGGAAAGTTAAAACAGAACCAGAAAAAGCTTGTAGATATCATGTTTACCTATTAAACAAGACAGAAATATGCTTATTTGCTTTATGACAAATGCAGCTTTATTTTAAAGTATTTTGCAAAGGCCATGACTATGATTCGTCACCTGATTATCAGCTGTAAAGGCTTTTATTAAATACCATACCCTCATTCATCGTTTTCATATGAAAGTAGTAAACAATGACTATTGCATACATAACTCTTCAGTACTGTAAAAGCAGAGGGCTGAAGTGTGTTGTCCTTCCTATGATACTTCAATTTAAACATGGCTGCATTGCAGTAATGTCACATCTCGTTTACACTGTGGACTTGGTGGGAGACAGGGATCATTACAGGGGGAACACTGAGAAAAATACATTACACCCTAGTCATAACCATAAAAGAAACTAAAGAGAAAGAGACATACTGATGCACATGCAGCTTCTATAGTAGAACAGAAGAATAGGATTGCACTGAGAAATGTACAAAGGCAGTAAGTTTAGAAGAGAGTTACCACTGCACTAAATTGTCAAGCTTGAGTCAAATGATATTACTTCTGACACCTCTGGCTACAGTACATTGCTTTTGGATTCAGTTTCTCCACTTTTCTTTGGTTGTTGCAGTAAAGGCAATTCCCTTGTGCTTTGATTGTTGAGATTATCCTCTTTTATATAGCTTCCCCTTTCCCTTTCTTTCTCTTCCCTTTTCTGTACTAGCATTATGGGTGTGAGCAAAGATTATGCAGACCGCTGTAACAGTCTATTTTTTGTCAGTCATCGGCTTAGATAGACAGCCAAAAACAAACAGAGTGATGTATTGTTTGCATTTTTCTTTGGTTGCATAATAATAAGAGTAACATTATTAATCAAGGACATCCACATATAAAAATACTAACTTCAGTAGACATCCCATTTTTATGTGCTTATATGCTCATATACACTCCATAAGTGTCAGCAGAAGTACTACTCAGCTATGCATTTCCCCTTTGTTTTTTAAAGCACAGGTATCTTTCTATCTGAGTCCCCATTGTTTCAGATCAGAAAAGTTTGCAGCAAATGGAGAATGCACCCAGGTTTCAAGATTTACAGGAGAGCCATGAGCACACCATTACTGGAGTCAACAGCATCATATGGTGGTTTTCTTAGGTAGATATCACTGCCCACATGAACTTTATGATTGTTCCAGACTTGCATAGTTTCCATGCTGCAAGTATGACCAAAGCCTGTTACAATGGTCCTGTCTTGCGCATCTCACAGGGGGGTGACAAGGTGAGATCAAAATGGAGCTGTGAGTTCAAGAGGAGACTGTCTTTAGTGCCAACTGAGATTCAACAGCAAGTCAAAATAATATGGACCAACAGCCAAAAGGGAAGCAACAAAATGCCTGTAAGCCTGACTGGTAACCTGGATATACAGTCCTTCTGAAACTAGAGATGGAAGAACAGCAAAAGGACTAATAAATTGAAGGGGGCAAGGGTTTCACTGGCTAGGAAATGGGTATGACAGGAAGGACTGTAACTAAACCTGCCTTACTTGCTGTGATCTTGTTGTGGTTTAACCCGGCAGGCAGCTAAACACCATACAGACGTTCGCTCACTCCCCCCTACCCCCAGTGGGATGGGGGAGAGAATCAGAAAAAGAAAGTAAAATCCGTGGGTTGAGATAAAGGCAGTTTAATAGGACAGAAAAGGAAGGGAATAATAATAATAATAATAATAATGATAAAAGAATATACAAAATAAGTGATGCACAACTCAATTGCTCACCACCTGCTGACCGATGCCCAGCCAGTTCCCGAGCAGTGGTCACCCCTCCCCCGGCCAACTCCCCCCAGTTTATGTACTGAGCATGACGTCATATGGTATGGAATATCCCTTTGGCCAGTTTGGGTCAGTTGTCCTGGCTGTGCCCCCTCCCAGCTTCTCACTGGTAGGGCATGAGAAGCTGAGAAGCCCTTGACTAGTGTAAGCACTGCTCAGCAACAACTAAAACATCGGTGTGTTATCAATATTGTTCTCATCCTAAATCCAAAACACTACTAGGAAGAAAATTAACTCTATTCCAGCCAAAACCAGGACAGATCTCTGTATCAGTTGCAACCTGGCTCTTCAGTAACCTATGCTGAAGGCTGAACTATTTCAGAACCCTTCCTGAGATGAACTGCGTCCTCCCTTGATAATCTTCACCAAAAGCTCGATTCTCTGTTGTAGTATGAGTGAAAACAGCAGAACATACTGTGTTACCAGAACCGGGAATGGACAGAAATGTGGGCTCTGTCCTTCATTAAAACTCTTCAGACATTTTCAAGATTTGTGGTTTTTTTGTTTGTTTTTTTTTTTTTTTACTACCCTATACAGTGAGTTAAAGGTAGAATTATTCATAAATTAGAACAACTTTTGATTTTTAGGGTACCAGTGAATTATTCTGTCAGAGGCTAGTTTGTTAATTCCTGGAAAAAGTAACCCTAAATCAGTGGTTTTTTAATGACTTACTAAGGGTTGAGGATTTTCTTACTTGTTTATATCTCTTGAGTAAAATAGTCTTGAAAACTGTTTTAGTAATCAGAAGTATAAGAAACGCTATTTGCAGGAACATCCAAATTCTACAGAATGGGGTGGACTAAGAAAGAAAAATAAGAGAATTAACTGCTAGAAGATTTGGTACATTTTTAACGAAGGCATTAGCTAGTTTATGAACATAGAAATGTAATAGCAGACTAGTCATCAAATTCTGTCGCTTATTATTACAGGCGCTGTGTTATATAAATGTTCTCATGTAATTATTGATGTCATCTTAAAAATAGTGTACTTTAACTCTCATTGATGTGCTTCAAATGTGATTTTGCTAATGGTTACTGGTGTACACTAATTTCCAGAAGAAATGTGCTCCTCTCATTGTTTATAATAATCTGTTTTTTCTGCCATCATCATTATTATTCTTTAGCATAATCAGTTCCTTTTCCTCCTTTATTTTTTACGAGTATTTATTTGCTCTTTACTTTCAGTGATTGTGCCATCTCATTTTTGGTAGACTAAACAAACTAAACTCCAATGCATTGGACAATGGATCAAGAAGCATAGCTCTCCAAGATACTTCTGCATAGTGCTCTTGTCTTCAAACAGTACAGTGGCTACATAGCACAGAGGTAGAAGATTAGTCCCAAAAAGTAAATAGTTGTGTTTATAAGCAGTTTTGTTTTCATCTTGATTATCATTACTTCCCATTTTAAAAATCTAACTTAATACACTCTGTATCAATTTTGGTATTCATTGTTTGTTTTGGGCCACATTGATTATCCCCTCCAGTAATATTCAGGCCCTGCCATCTTCAGTGATGTTTGTTCTGTAAATGAGTTGTAGTACACACAAACAGTGAAAAAATCTTGGCAAGTTTTATTACTCAGAATCAATTTATATGGTGCTTATGCTGTTACAAAACACCTGCAGCTTTCTGGAATAATAGACCTGTAGGGGCAGGTAGTGAATGAAACTGAAGGACAAAATATATACTGCGATAGACATATGGTTATTAGACACTGTCTATTCCTGCATTTAACTGAACTTTCTGAAACCTTGTTGACTGACTGTTCCTTTCTCCTTTTCTCAGCTTCCTTTTTTAACCTTCCTTCTACAATACCTCTTACATCTTTTTGTGTGTGTATCCCTTCAGTCGGATTTTTCTTGTACTTACCTTGGCAGCAAACCCGCAAACTGTTTCTCCGTGTTAACACTACATTAGGTAAGGAAGCAGTATATATACTTTTTTTTATTTCACAGAAGGGGTGGCCAAGCCTCATGCGGCCATAGGGCAGAGCCACCAAAGTCCTCTAGACCAACACTTCTGAAGTGTTGTTAAGATAGAATTGAAGTGCCTGACTTCAGGAGAACAACCTGTAAAATCAGTCTTAGCTGCTGATATAATTCAGGTGCCTTTTCTCTGCACTGTTTGTATTTCTCATCCCCATCAACTTGGCAACATTGGCTTAATACTATTCAGTTCTCCTCTTCCTCCGATTCCCAGACCAAGGAGGGTATATTTCCTCTCTGGTACTGTGATACACAGACTATGATTCGAAAGATGGATACCATAACCACACTCTCCTCCTCTGTTTTTAAAAGACTGTGGAGAGCTGGCTGCTTATGCCAAAAAAAAGGATTTTGTGATCCAAATAAGCATCAAGAAACAACTATTTCTCTGGTAACTTTTACAACCTCGTTTAGGCATCTCATGTTATGAACTGCAGTCTATGAGCTTCTCTGTCCCCCATTTATTGCTGAATACCTCTAGCACTTAAATCAGCACTGGGAGTCCTCCTTCTGGACCAGGCAATGTGTGTACGTTAGGAGTCTGCAACGGGAAACCTTTGCTTGTACCCTGTACTGCATCTGCTGGGGAAGGAGTTAATTTTCTTCATAGCAGCCTGCATGATGCTGTGTTTTAAATTTGTGACTGAAACACACTGATGTTTTAGCTGCTGTTGAAGGGTGTTTGCAGTGTCAGGGCCTTCTCCGTTTCTCACTCTGCCCTCCCAGTGAATAGGCTGAGGGTGGGCAAGAGGCCGTGAGGAGACAGAGGCAGCGCAGCTGACCCCAGCTGACCGAAGAGATATCCCATACCACATGATGTCATGCTCAGCAATAAAAATGGCGGGGGGGGGAGTAGTCTTTTCAACGTAGCTGTTGCTCAGAGACTGGCTGAGCATTGGTCTGCTGCTGTGAGGTGGTGGGTGATTGTCTTTGCATCACTTGGGGTTTTTTTGGTTTTGTTTTTGTTTTCCCCTCACTTATTAAACTGTCTTTATCTCAAACCATGAGTTTCTCTTGCTTTTGCCCTTCTGATTCTTTCTCCCATCCTGCTGGGGGTGAGTGAGCGAACGACTAGGTGGGGGCTTAGCTACTGGCCAGGGTCAAGCCACTGCATACCCCTACCTGTAAAGGTGGACTGTCACCAACAAGTCACGTTTCATATTTTCCTAGTTGAAATGTTACATAGGTCCAGGACATGAAAAGTATGGTCTTGTGTCTAAAGTACAACTTTCAATTAATGAGTTATGTTTAAATGAATATCTTTGACCTTCAGAATGTATAGTGTTAGGGAAGTTAGAGTCATCCTTCTAAGTTGCTATCAGTTCAAATAGTGCAGGGTTGCAGCATGTTCTCCTTCAGCTACTTCTAAGACATTCTCTCATGTAGATGATAATCAGGGGAATATATGGAGTTCTGCATCTAATTTCCATTATAAAAATGTTCAGACTGGGAAGGACTACTGCAATGGCAACAGGCCTTCCAATAATCAGGAATAAAAAAAGTAGTTTAGCAACGCTATCTTATTTCCTGAAACATAAACACTATGCTGCCAATTCTGTTGTTATTAGTAGAATGAGTCTCACAGTACTTGATATTTTTCACTTACGGTCCCAAGTGCTGTCACAAAAAAATTGTATCAGAATCCTAGATTATCCTATTTAAAATATATACATGCATTTGTAATGTTAGGTAATTGCACCCCTTAAGTCCAAGGAATAAGTAACACTTACAAAATCTTACAATTTTTAACTTATTTTTTTGGCTGCTATTTTGAAAAAGTTTGCTATTAACAGTACTGGAAGAGTTATGAAAAAAGAGTTATACCTTATTTTCTATATACTCCTTACTAGGAAGTCTTGTCTTCATAAGACTATTTTTTGAATGAACGTGATACTGGAATATTGATAACTTTATAGTCACTTTCCAGTGTGCATCCATACCTGACAGGTAAAATTTGTTGATGAAGTGTCACTGCTGGCATTCTTTTCTATATTTTAAGTGCATGGTCCACCTCTTTAGACTTATAAAGATAATTTAAAAACCTAAACCTCCTGAATTTTCTCACTTATGGCACTTTTATGATGCTTATCCAAGTATTTTAATATGGGATGTAACTCTGGTACATTATTGTTGTCAGTGGTAAAGTGTCTCTAAAAATCTTGGGGATCTGAAGAGAAATAGGCTTAAATGTAATAGTGACTAATAAACTGACCCCATTTTGGACTTAAAAGAGATGTCCCTGTTTATTGTTGAAATAAGTGGAAGTCTTTTCTGTCTCACCTGTCAACAGTTATGGGTGTATCAGTCCTAGGGTGCTCTTTGCTCTGCTCAAAGTCTGGGGAAGTTTCCTTCCCCATCAGCCTAGCTCTTTCTAACTTGACTTACTCTGTGTCTGCACAGGAGGCCAGGATTTAGCCTTGATATTGTAGAGAAACTTGTATAGGGTTAAAAGAGTGGACACCTGGTTGTATTCCCTCAGTGGCGATGGCTGTATTCCCAAGCATTCTGCCTGTGCTAGCCTACTTTGACACCTTTGGGTAGCTGGAAGGGCTTTTTAACATCATACAAATTAATCCAGCCTGGGGCTGGATTAGCTGTAGTAATGGACAGCATATAAAGGTTTTCAGGCACACAGCCACCTACACCTTGACAGGCTTGCCGCACTTCCAATAGTTTATTAAATCTTTGACAAACTTTAAAAGAGACTGTCAAGATGTTTCATCATTTTTTCTTCTTATGCCATTTTTAGTAAATTTATTGCACATGAAAAAAAGACATCCCTAGGCATAGCCCAGGAGCACTAGGGCAAGTTTCCTCGCTCTTCTGCCAACATGTTTCTGTCGTGCCCTGGAGGTAGCACCTGGATTGAGAGGGTAGTTCTGTTCTTCATTTCCTTGGCCTTTCAGCTGACAGTATTAACCAGCTAATTAGCGGTGATAGGAGTGGAGGTTTTTTATTATGCAGAGGCATTTTATTTCACCATTTTTTTTTATATTGCGGTTGTTTATAATAGTCCTTAGTATCTTACAACTGAAACTGTTTTTTTCTTATCATTCCATCACATGCACATTCTGCTTTATGAGTATAGAGCTGCTTGTAAGTGTAAGGCTCCTAGCAGAAGGATTGTAAAGTTGTCTGTTTTAGAGAAAAGGGCATTTGGAGTGTTCGGGAAGAAAAACAGATCTGAAAAATTATACACATGGGTGAAAAGAGCAACACAGCTGAGCTTACTGTACCATTCCTAACAACATCTCTTTTCACTTCTAAACTGTGACTAGCTCCTGAACATGTTCTCTTTCCTTGTGTACTTGCAGGTATTTTGCTAACAGAACTAGAGCTGCTGCTGCTTGTGAAGCATTATTAACTTTGTTGACTTTGTAACCTTGGAACAAGTCCATGGCCTGATGCTGTTTCAGGGGACAAGTTCTGAGCTTCTTATTCAGCTTTTATTGTCTTTAATCAGACAAAGGGCTGAAAAATGGAATGATGGTAACAGGTTGCAATCCTTCATTGATAATATCCTGCTATTTTAGTTAAAAGTAAAACAGAATTCCTCACAGTTGGTTTCTCTTGGGAAATCTGGAAATTTACCTATACCCTCAGCAAAATCTAGGGTATTTCGGCTATTAATAGTTTTTGGCTCTTAGGCTTATTAGTGGGGGTTTTAATATCTAAATCATCTGTGTGTTTCCATTTGTCTAGACTTTTATTATTGTTTGTTGGTAAAGAAGTACAGGCCAGACAATAAAGTACCTATGTTGAAAAAAGTAAAAAAACAGAATTGTCATGGAATATTTTATACAAAGCACTGAAAGTGCAGAGAGGAGTGGGAAGTTATAACACAGTTAATGTATTTACGTATCTTTTGCTGTGTACACATAAAGAAGGCAGCACATGTTTACCCCTAATGTTCACATAATGCCTGGAGGCTGGGAAGCAAAAGAAGGGAGATAAATGAAGAGAGAAGGAAGAATGCAAATTGGCTACAAGGCAAGTTGGTGGTTCATGATCCTTGCTTTGACTTTGATCTAGTCTCATTAATGAGCAATTTTGCAAAGTTGCAAGGAGTTCTCTAGTTGCAAGACAAATTCAGCTTAGGTTGCCCATGCAGGTGTGCATGGGAAGGAATGACATAAGAAATCTTCTAGAATGTATACATTCTTCCAAAAATGTATTCATCATTTCAGTTTAATAACTTTAACCATTGTGGCTGAACATCACTTCAAGACATGAAGGATCGGTTGTTAATAAAAGCAGTTTTGAAATGTACTGCTTAAAGCAAAGGGGAGGAGAGTGTCCTGGATCCAATCCACTGTGGAACGAACAACTTTACTGAGAAGATGCAAAACAAGGTAGCTGCCAGTATATTAGGTTATTATTTTTCAGTTGAGTCATCTGCAGCAATGGAAGAGTGCTTGTTTATGGTGAAAATAATAAATGAAATTATCAACCACCTCCAATTAATGAAACATAGCAACTCCTTTGATATGAATAATCATACGGATGCTACCTGGGAAACTCTCCCTTGACTTTAACATAAATCTTGCTATTTATCATCTGGAATGTAACATTTATGGTTACAGCTAATAAGGTCGTGAGCAGCTAGTGTCATCATGATTCCTATAAGAATTTTGATCCCATTATCTCATTTGAGGGTGAGTTATGTTACATGTACAAGACTCATTAGCTGTCTGCAGTCTTCCCTTTAGCTAGAAGAAAGACTTATCTAAATCAGTTCCTGAAGTTGTTTAACACTGTTGACTAAAGTATTGTGCAGACCCTTGATAGAAAGTAAAAAGGAAAGTATCTCTTATTTCATGCCCCCTAACTCTGGACAAAATTATCTCCTTCAAGAGATCCATTTTGAAGAAGCAATTAGGACCCCGCATGCTTGTGAGATGGCCAGGGAAAACTGAGAGAACTTACCTTTGTGGAGTGTAAGATTTTGGCATAAGACCGGAAAAGGAATCTGTGCAAAAGCTTATCTGATTCAAGTAGAGGCGTAGGAGGTAGGTATCAGCATATGCATCTATATACTTGACTCAGGAAAACAGGAGTGAGTGTGTGCAGGAATGGAATTGTCTGATGTTTGCTTGGGTTTTTTTGTTCATACAAAATTAGCATAGTTAAATATTGAATTAATAAAAATATTTATGCCAAAAAAGAGTCATTGTCAAAATTTCCTACACACAGTCCAACATCTAAAAGCAAACAAGGCACAAATCCCACAAAAACAACTGTTTTCATTGTACCGATCTGATTTTCTCAGGCCTTCTACATCGTGTACTGTACAAGACAAGACATTTTAGAAAAAAATATGATGTGATCATCTAATAATTCTAAGGTGATTGTAATACAAAAATAGGGAAAAGGGGTGTGTGTGTGTGAAATACCATCTCTGGTAGCAGATCTAGTCCTGGGCTTTCTTAGCTTTCAAGTACTTGAACTTGAACTAATATTAATATTTTTAAACTTTTTAAATTATTCTTGGATACATAGTGTCAATATGTCTGTTTTTACCATTTGAAACATGGCATTTCTAAACTTTTTTTTTTTTACTTGATATTTGTACTACATGCTCATTATAGAATGTCTTGTAGCTATCTCTTAATCATCTATAGTTAATCACCTGATTAGATGGACAGATCAAATTAACATTTTTTTAATCAAACTGCTTCTTTTATTTTTTCCAGAATTACATATTTTAGGTTAATTTGATATTAATTTTATTCTCCTTTATGCATCAAAATAAACCAAGTTAATCTGATGAGTAACAGCAACACATTTGCCACCTAAAATAGGGTTCTCCTAGTGAGTAAGTGGACGGGAAGAATTACTGAATTTCATGATGTTGAAGCTTAATTTTCTTTCTACTTATTCACTAATCCTTTCAAAGTAATCAACTGGAAGGGAAGAAGGTGCACAAATGTCAATGAACCTATAGTCCTACATTGCAGAACATATTTGCTAGTTGTTGTAGTATATGAAGAGATATCCATTTGAGATATCCAAATGAAGACATGAAAAATGACAATATGCTCAATAAAATACTTTATTTCCTCAGAATTCTGCAAACCTAATAACTGATGTCTATGTTGAGCTATTATATATACTTTAATTTTGCAGAAAGCTAAACATCTTAGCTGTACTTCCTTATGTATTTAATTCAGATTTCACAGTCATACCGGCAGACTATTAGGAAAACACAATCAGCTAAGTGACAGAGATATAAACTGCATTATTGAAAAACTTTAAACCCACAATATATGGCCTTAGTTATGAAGAAGCATCTAAAATGTAACCATTATTTTTATCAAATTGAACTGTAACCCTCATTTGAATAGAGCACTTAATAAGTAACGGGGGTTGCTGGAGTATTAAACTGGAGACTGGAGTACTAAACTCCATTTCTTTCACGGCAAGTAGGAACTGCTGAAAAAGGCGGCTCCTAGATATTTCTTCAGTGATGTTCTTTTTAGCTACTCTTATCAACAGACATACTTTGCACTCCACAATAACTGATGGAGTATGGAAATCCTTCAAACATTAGCTGATCACTTATGACCTAGATAGTGACACACCATCATTTGGAAACAATTTTAAAGAAGATCAGTAGATTTTCTAAACAAAAGAGTTAGGAAAGCAAAGGTAAGTGAACTTATAAGACAGCCTTCTTGAGATAATCAGTCAGGAATGCACACTATAATCTAGAAAGGTAGGGCTTTTGCTTTGAAATGTATCTTCCAGACTCAAGTGACAGAGGAGGAAGACCATAAAAGCGGTAAGCCCAGTCCTGCTGCCACTCAAATAAATAGCAGAGCTAGTATTTACACTTGCTGTGTTTTGGTCTCTAGAGCTTTCCCTGCTCATAACGCCACCTGCTAGCAGATCTGTGAATTGTACCAGGCAAGGACAGGTGGTCCTCCAGAGGACTTACTCTTATTCTGATGTTAGCAAGAAGAATCACCAAAGCACATGCAACTAGACATTTTGAAAAAAAAAACACATTATATGAATTTGTGGATTAATATGAAACTACCCAAGACAGGCGGTGAGGTTAATGAGATGCTGATACACAACACTTGATGTGCATGTTTTCTGGAGCATGAGTACCCGAGGGTCTCAGAGAAGAATTAAGAGAAACATCATACCAGATTTACTCAGCAACTAAGGGTATCAGTCCTAAGATTGAAAGGGATGCAGTCAACATAGCTCTTCCCATCTTTATTGGTCTCAAATCTATTAATAAAATGTTTTATATGTATAACATATATTAGTTCCCCAAACCTCAGTAAGATAACCATTAACTACAGAATTTTCTTTTTTCTTCACCTTTATTGCTAAAATGCTAAAACAATGAGTTTGCCAGGCTGCACAATCAAAGCCTATTTGAATGAATCTGCCTTCAGAAAGAGGTAGCGAACAAATTGCCGTTATCATCTCTTTTAATATAAAAATCATCAGACTAAAACCCACCATTGTAAAATGAGTTTCTTTTTAAAAAAGATATTCATGTATCTCTTCCTAAACAGATTATAATTATTCTTCTGAGTAATTTATATTGTATTTTCAGCATGAAAAACCTCACAGAACCAAATGATGATATACTCTTGTTGTGCCATAAATGTATTGCTGTTATTAATCTTTACCTTGGCAGCTGTTGAGTTTAAATGCTTATCTAGGAAATGTATAAATAATGCCTGTATTAGGAAAGATTGACACCCATCATAACCTGTCTTCCAGTTGGCATAAATGATATCAAATTATAAGTTAACTACTGTAACTGCTTTAACGATTTGTGTTGAAGGAAACTCCATTTTGCTGGGACAGGATGGGCTTGGTGGGCACAAGGTCTGACAGAGTCAGACACCAATGGGGATCGGAAAACCAAGGCTCTCTTCCTAATTGTGGTGATAGTCTGTTGCGTTACGCCTCACATATAAAGTAGCTTATTTCAAGAACACACTGGCATTGTTTCTGAGCACTTTTAGATCCCTTTAGGTTCCCACTGAAAGTATCTTTACTCAGTTAAATATGACTGAATATCAAATGCATAGGATGATTGCACTTGGCCAAGTCTCAGAATGTGTTTTTTTCAGTCAATTACAAAGTAAGAAATATGAGAAATGACTTTACCTATTCAGGCCAAAAGACTGAAATCTGTTAAACTTCTCATTCAGTTTTAAATTTCATGAGTGTCCATCCTTCCTCAGACAAAAAGAAAACTGCATTTCGATTTTAAGGATGCTTCACCAGATAACGAAGTCTTCCAGCTCATTGGACAGTCAGATTTGTGAGCATCATTGACTGTACAATAACTTATCACCTTACTATTTTTTCATTCATAAGTTAATATCATTTTAAGATATATTTACCTGTCTCTTATTGTTCAGTAGAAGTTAGGAAATGCCATAATGTTTCCTCTAGATGTCATTTACACATTTCTGATAAACTTAGGTTGTGTTTGACATATTTGACATGGAGAGCATAGGATAGCTCACAAAAAAAAAAAAGATAGGTATACCAGTATGTCAGAAGGTTTTGGTTTTTGTTCTTTTAATGTAATGTGGTTTGAAGTCCAAGTTTCATCAACCGAATGTAGTTCTTCCACAATTTTCAGATCAAAAGTATATATTTTTTCATGTGGATGTGGGGAGAAATGCCATTTCTTTGATAAACAAAACAATTGGGAAGATACACTAAGACTTCCTGAATTCTTTTACTGCAGCTTCTTTTTCTTTTAAAATATATCTACCTGATGCAATATATACTGTGTATAGAAGAACAGCATCTCACACTTAGCATGTACTTATCTCTCCCAAGGATTGCACTTGAGCATTCCTGTTAAATACTTTAGTAATCAGTTGCTTTAAATCCTATAGGATTGGAACAACAATATGAATATTCGTTCTCAGTAGTGGGTAGAAGCTGCTTTTAGAGATTTATTTTTTTGCTGGTTTATAACAAGGTATACTAATCTTGCAGTTGTTTTGTATGTGCATGTATGACTGCACATGTTTCCTGAAGGTTTGTTTTAGTTCTCTTACTCCTTAGCGAAAAAAAAAGTAAAAATAAATTGATCCACACTTGAAGAAACAGGTGTACTGAATAGGATAAACATGCATTTCACTGGATTTTTAAATTTTTTTTTTTGTTCTCTCACTTATGAGGAATATGCACAGAATATCCCTGTGTTTGGCTATAGCCCTAATTACTAAAACTTTGTTGTGGTAAAAATTATTATTATGTTGATTATAAGACACAGTGTGAGAACACAAATTAAAATCTTTTTTTTTTTTTTTTTTATTTATTCTTAGACTTATAGTTCAATCCCAGCTTTCTGTCTGCCAATTTGCTTGGCTTCAATGAAGTATAATTAGCTCAAGTAGGGCATAAAGGTATACATGCCCACAACAATACCATTTTTACAAAACAAAAAACTGAAGGCCAGATTGTATTTCCCTCTTCCCCCTGGCCCCAGGGAAAAAGAAAAGGAAGAGTGATTCTTCCTCATCAGTCACAAATAAAGGCACCAGCCCCCCCAACCCTAATATTTTAGGTTCCAATATTATCTATTCCTCATGAAATATTGCTATAGCCTTTTATTTTGCAAGGTTTAGTTTATTAAATATGATGTTTCTTACTGGTTCCTGATACTTCCATGTGTTTATACAGTGCTTTAAAAATCATTTGGTAAGAGGAAAATATTTGACTTATTAATTTCAACAGAATTAAATTTATAGACTTGAGTGATAACTAGTTTTTAAATAAAACATACTTTAAACCAAAATTCTATAACACAGTAAAAATGCGTGTACAATTAGCAGTTCAATTAGTACTGCGCTTTTTTTTCTAATTCTTTTTTTTTTTTTTGTCAGTCTCATATTCCTGGTTTCACTTTGGATTAGAGTTCACAGTTTTCCCAAGTGAGTGAAAAGTCATTTTCATTTTTTTGGCTTTGCTTGCTCATTGATTAAGTTGAAACTTATTTCTAAGCAAAAAGGAATGCGTGCTGGAAACTTTCATAAAAAAAAAAAAAAGGCAGGTTTTCACATGTACTATTTTGGCATGTATTATACAGCTGGTTTTGAACATGTCCTTACATTCATCACATGAGCTGATTTAGAGTTTGTGCTGAATAAGCATCTTTCGGTGTTTCAGCTAAATATAATTGAACCTTTACCAAAGACAAAGTGCTGCATGCAGGGTTTGCATACAGTACAGCAGTTTATACAAACTGGCTTTAAAAAGATCGATCTGATAAGAATAAAGGAAGATATGACTCAACTTTCATTCCATCTCAGATAGCGAGAAATGTGGAAAGTTTAAGGCTGAACTGTGAAAAGATTCAGTAAGTCACCACAAATCACTTCTACTAAGCCAAAACTGGGTAATTTACACAGCACTTTGTGATCTTCAAACAGTTTGCAGTGTGCAATTATTCATGCCACAACATGGGGCCACAGCGTCCAAGCTGCCTGTTTGTTCTACGGCTGAAGCAGAGGTGTTTGAAAACTGCAAGAGCCTACCAGAGGCCCAGAGATCATGGCTAATGTGACACCCCCAGGCCTAATCTTCTTAGAGCACTGGGATAAAATAAGTATCCATTACAAAATCAGCCTTCATCCTGCCCCCTTCTGTGCTCTGCCACTCTGATAGCCAACACGGAGACAATTGCATGATTCTGGGCTTAATCAGGTATTAGGAGCTAATGCAGTACGAGAAGAGGCTAATCTCCATATTTACTCCATCTGTACTTATGGACCTGACTTGCCTGCCCCCGATAGATCAAAAGGAATTGGCAAAAACCAGATTAGAGTTGAAGAAAGGAGAGAGAGGTCCAAGAAGTGTAAGAGGCAAGATTCTCTGCTTTCCTCAGTTGTGTATATGTGTATTAAAGCCATGTGATCTAATCCCATGGAAACCTTTCCATTGTATTTCTTTTTCTTCTCCTCCCCACCCCCACCCTCTGGCCCCATCTTTAAAAATGGAAATTGCCATTGCAGTTAAAATTATTGATAAGTGTACCATGCCATTTCTAAAGATCAACACTTATACAATTAAATCTGCTGCTTTTTTTTTTTTTTAATATGGATTTCATTGAGCTCAGTTTATTATGGCATTTATTTATGACTGATACATGTATAGGACTCTCTTCTGGGTTCATTTTGAAATCTGATGACAAACCCATAGCTGGGCAGAACTCATTAATTCCAGGTCTTTGTAAGTGCTCTTTGTAAGTGCTACATAAACAATGTACGCTTTTGTGACCTTAAGGTAAAATGAGTGTGAGAAAAGAGAAGAAAAAAGTGTCTGTAGAATTAACTATTTTCCTTTTAGTCACTCAAAAGTAACTGGTTATCTTCTTTCTGTATCTTATCACTTACAATAGCTTGGCATTCTCTTCTGAAGCTTTTGCTACAAGCAGATACTTATGATTCCAGAAACGTGGACAGATGGGTAAGGAAAAGGGAGCAAAGGAAATTCACACACTCACCACTGTTGGCAGTCACCTGCTGTTTGTAAACAGTGACATGTGGCCACCAATAATGACCTTCAAGCTAGGAGAGACATGTACTAAACTAACTCAAATGCTCTGGTCACCTTGGGTTGGTGATGAACAAGTTTTATGAAGGTGGGATGCATTCCTCAGCAAGTGTGGAAGAAGCCTGTACTCAAAAGAGAGTTCAGAAAAGCTGAGAACATTTCAAAGGGTGCACTGTCCTCCCCTTTGGAAAGCTGACAGACTCACTATTTTTTTGACTCCTTACAAACCCCAAGTGGTGCCAGAAGAGAGCTGTGTTGCTGCTGATTTTTGGCAATAGAGCTCACCTCATTAGAGTGGATTAAGTCATGATGCTGAGAAGGATAAAAGGTGAAAAGCAAAAACAGTGGATGGCGAACACAGAAAGCTCAGAGTGTCATTTGTATGCTGACGCTATTATTGACTAGAGCCCATGTGGTTCACACTTTTCAATTACCGTCTGCTAGAAAGGTGGCCCATAATTGCAAAGGCTGATGCCAGTGCACCAAATGTCAAGGGAGCCTCCCTAACCCTCATCACCTTTTCTTGATGCTTGACTTGAGGATGTTCAAAGGCAAAAAGCCACAGCCCGCAGATCTCCCTGAGGAAGAAAAAGATGCCATTTAAAAAAAAAAAAAAAAGAAAAGACAAAACCCCAACAACTCAACCCCCCTTATTTAAAAACCTAGAGTTAAATTCATTATCCTGTGACCTTATCCTTTACCCTCTGTATAGCTAGGACATCCACCGGCATCAGTAAGAATTATACAGCGAAGATCCGGGCAGGATTGGGTTTTTCAGCTTTGTGGTGCTGAAGTTGCCCACATGCTGAACAGCACAGACCTGATGTTAGTGCTGACAGCGATTGCCAGAGATGCTCTTTCACAAGATTTTTAAAAGATGGAAAACAGGCAAACTTAGTTTTCCTCTAAACTCCAATAGTGATTCTCACTGACAGCACAATGTCACTCTTACTGAGATGCATCATTTCAGGTGGTATTGTGTCATCCCTGCGGGTCCTACAATAGCCTGTGCACTATTGCCCCCGTTTATTTAAAACTTCAAATGTGCTTTATCGTACATCTTTATTTCATTATACATTATTTCTTTAAAGCTACAACTAAAGTAGCTATTGAATAAAAACAATGAACAGTAGCTAAAATATTTGACTCAACCTTTCTCAGCAAACTCAGAGCAGATCCAAAAATTCGGGCTTTTTTTAGTGTTAACACTCTAGGGAATTTTAATGATGGGTATCAACTTGTTTGGCTATTTGAAACACTCTTTTGATAACTGTGTTTCTTATCAACAGATAAATGGTGAAAAAATGTGTATACTACATTAGAAAATGTATATAACATCTATAAGATCAGTTTTTACTGAAAGTTACTGTCTGTTTATAAAAAATATTTTTCTGTGCTTAAGAAATACTGTGCTGTTGTTTCAAATTCTTCAAAATACAGATTTAGATATACGCATTTTTTATATTTAGATAGACTGTTTCATAGGCAACTTTTTTTCTTTTTTAAAACAATTACTGCAATAATTGGACCAAATCCCTGAATCAGTTAGAAGAATATTTAAGAGTTTAACATGTTAGTACTAACGTCACTGGCTTTTGAAAAAGTGGGATACATTGCCTTTGTCATGGAAGAAAACACATCTTTGCCTTCTTAGTGGTTCTTCTCTACGAGCATGCCACATTGGTGCTTATCAGGTTGATTCAGTGCTCAGTCATTAAGCCAAATTTATCTTTTAATCTTTTTTTCAAATTCATCAGTAAAATTCTGCTGGAAGAATAGTTTTGTTGACTAAGCATCATACTGAGATTTCTTAGATCCTGATTTCAAAGCCCAGAGACATCAAGTCAGTCTTCACTTCCAGTGAGAGAGAAATCAAACTTGATTCAGATCTTACCTGATGAAGTTTTAAGTAGCTAAAATTGCACAGATTTGTTGAATTAGAATTAACTCTAAATTGCATGGAAATCTCCATTGAGTTGTACGACCAGCTGGAATTTTCATATATTTGCTGTTTGTGAATTAAAGATAGTCCATGATACGTTCTAAGAGCATAATTTTATCACTATCAGAGGGGATAGCAGACAAAATTTTCCCACCAAACTTTGTGTAACCTATGTTCCTGCTCCCTTTGTCACAAGTGATTTTATTTTTTAGCTTTAAAGCAAATTTAGTTTTGTTCAAATGAAGAGGTTTTACTTGAGCACAGTATTTGTACTGTTTTCAGTTTGCAACACCAGTTGTAGCATGTATGTAAATGTACAAATTGGTTTCATCATCAAGAAATGTCTAAATCTTCATCAAACCTTGAAGACTTCCATTTTAGAGTGAGGTTGGTTGCCAATAATTTGTCTTAATTTCCTTCAAAAAGGAAAAAATATTTTTGAACATAAAACTTCCCTGAAGAACTTTCTATAAATCAGATTGCACTGTCCAAAAATCTTGCAGCTTTATTTTTTCTTTTCTCATTTCTCAGAACTTAACTGTTCAATATTTTGGGGAAATCAGAGGATCCTAGAGTCAAGTTACTTTCCTGACTTTCTCAGACTTTGATCCCTCTTATCAAGTCAGTTCACGTCAAACAACATCTACATTTTTCTCTCTGAGGAAAAGTTTTGATCCTCCGGTCTTCTCTCCTTGCTCCTTTACAGTAACAGCTTTGTAAATATGCTAGAAATAAGAAATAGTTCTAATTCTCTTATTTATGAACAAGTTGTGAGCCAATACCTTATCAAATGCATCACAGTAGCATAATTTCAGAATACAGGTACTTTGAATTCCTCAGTGATGATGCTGTGATCTGGGCACACAGATGGTATGCTAAACTTTTTGAGTCAACTTTCAGAGAAGAGAAGTTGTCAGCAAGACAAAGGAAAAAGCATGACAAATTTTATTGGTGTTGTCCCTCGGATATGTAGTGAAGCATATTAAAAAATACATACAAGTTAAATTAACACTGTAATGTGGAACCCAGACGTAAGGTGAAACCTGAGTGTCCTACTCTATTATGTCATGCTGACAGTCAAAAACATTTGGTAACTAATCTTGGATTCAGTATCAAATTTCATAGCACCTAAAATGTAGAACTTACAGAAGAAGAGTGAGAGAGCAAACTATTAGGCTAGCTACTCACCCATTTAAGGAAAATATATGTAATACGTATGTCCAATCAAGCCTAACTTCAGAGCAAAATTAGGTTTCATTTGTTACAGGTAGGCCAAGATTTAATAATCAAAATTGTTCTGAGACAAATTTTAAACAATAAACATTCTTCTTGAAAAATAAATAAATAAATGAAGAGCCATTTGCAATTTATTCTTTCTTAGAATGCTGGCTGCATTCAATGGCTACTGAATTCCCAGAAACAAATATGAATTCAGACTTTCTAAGAGTCTGGCAGTCTTCAGATGTTGCATGGATTTGTGTCCCCCTATAGCCTGGAAAGATGCCTATGTTATGCTTGAAAGAAGTAACTTCTGGTCTACATAACTTTGTGGATAAGCAGTGATGATGAACTTTCAGAGAAAAATCCCATTGAACTGAACAGGGAAGAAATCTATAGATTTCCTTGGAAATCTACTACGTTTTCATTAGATTGTCCTGAAAGTGAAAAATGGAGTGAAATTTGTTCTGTAAGCGTTATTTGCTCAAAATTAACTGGTAGAAGGGATATTCTAAATTTCCTGTTGAGGCCGATAGTATGGTTCAAATAATCTTAAAAAAGTTTGTTTTATTTTCAGTTTTTAATGGTGAAGTCATTAGGACTGAAAAATAACCAAATTTCACCCTCTTTTTTCCCAAGCCCCAGCTTATCACTTTTGAATAATTAAAGCTTCTTTTGCTTTGAGATAGCTGCACTGATACTATGTGGGTATGGAAAGGACAGTTTTCAAAGGAAGGTCATTGACAGTAAAAAGGTTTACTATCCCGTGTATTTGCCCCTAATATTTTTCCCTTTTAGTTACTAGCAGCAGTGTCATATTAAATGACTTCCCCCTTTAAACTGTTAAGTGGTGCTAGTTCGGTTTTAGCGGTAAGTCGCCAGCAGACTCGGGGGAGAAGTGCTATCTCCTATGGCCCTGAAAATTGATATTGAACATGGAAGGAAAAATCTCACAAGCTGATAGCAATTAGCTAAAAAGGATTTGCGACTCCATGATTCATCACACTAGGGGATCAAAGTCATTTACAGAGAGTGTTTCTGCAGTCCCTGCCTGCTGCTCTAAAGATATACCTCTGTTTATCTCTCACACTGCAGTGTGACATTTCCTTTTTTAAGAGCCCATTTTCTTAGAAACATAGCAGTGGGCTGCTGCAGCACAGGCAGTCTTTGATTCTCCACTGACTGCCTAAATGACACAATGGCTCTAATGGCACAGCTTTAGCAGGAGCTTGCAATGGGAATTGGACTTATTATTTACATAAATGGACTAACAGGTCAGGTCTGGTACTTGCTTGTAAAAACGAGGACAAGGTCTTCTCGTGGCAAGTGGTGTAAGGCAGGCCCGTATAATTTAGTATAATTTAAGAGAATTATACTCCTCTGTCCTTCCAAAACTCACTCGAACACTTCTAAAACAGTCTCATTTGTCAAAATGTAATTTTTCTTTTATAATAGTGTGACATGAAGGAAAAAAGAAAGAAAAAACCCCAACCAACCACTACATTTTGCTACTTCCAGGACCAAAGGTTCCCTGTTATCTCAGTAGTAGGAATTGGGATTTGTTTCTCAGAGCCACGACCTGAAATCATGGAAATCTTATAACTTTTAAAGATATTTTGTTCACTGAGGCTGGAAACACTGAGCTCCTTAGTGGAAGGTAAAATGGAGTTTATTCAGTGATAATGTTGTTATAGGCTTCCTCAGGTTTATTTTGGTCAGAATTTTACAGGAGGGCGAGATTTTCAGTAGCCTGGTCCTAACTGCTGGTTGTCTCATTCCTTTGATAGTGAGTACTAAATATGTATAAAAAGTTCACAATGATGTGGCAGTGTTTACTCTTACATGACAACTTCTAATTAATACTAATTACTTTGTTGTGAATCCAGCCCTAGAAACAACGAAATGCATAATATGACCTAGGAAGTGCAGCAGACCTAGAGAGTCCTTTCTTGGGTTGTTGAACCATTTTTGTTTTAGGTAGCTGTCTGTAGCTGTGAAACAATCTTACAAGTGTGTGGGACTTATACAGATGGGTGTAAATTTATTTACTTACCTCTCTATTAATTCAGTAACTAAAACTAACCCTATTCCAGTGTTCACCTGAACATTTTGATACTTGGAATGAATTCTTATTATGTCATACTTTCATGTGATATGAACAAGTATACCCCAGTTCTTCTGGTCATCTTTATTTCATTTGTTTGCTTTTTCCCCCCATGGTTTTGGTTTTGGTTTTGTTTTTTTTTCCCCCAGAAGACTGCTTTATAAGACCACCCAATGATCTGCAGGACCAATATATAATGCCTACACATGAAGGATCATGAGTATGTAACAGGTGGGACAAAGACTGCAAGCAGAAAATAATTTTGGAGCTTGAGATTTGTATTTGATTTTAACTTTGAATGCCAATATCTGCTCATGTGATTATTCTTTGTGTAGGCTGCCTCTGGTAGCTTTCTGCTTTGTCTTCTTGTCAAAGAAACATTTGGGAAGTGGTTTATTACAGCATCTTGTATGTTAAAACAAATCTGCCTCAGGAGTTCTTATCTCTTCTTACAGGAAAGAAATGTTCCTCTGGATTCAGTGCTGTAACTCGCTAGTACACCTTACACACTGTAACCTGAAAACCTTTAAAGTTTGTGGCCCATATCTTGGAGCCCAGTGGATTTGGAAGATAAACAATCAGGACACTGGTCTGTGTGCTTAAGCAGGGCTCGAGGAGAATAAATCCCAAACTCGTATTTCTCGTAGTATAAAGACAGAAATGGATCCCTCATCAGCTAGGGAAATGTGGTCCCATAAGAAGTGGTCATGTCCAGTCTCAGTCTGCTATCACATATGCTCAACCCAGCAGCATATTCTAGCAAGATGTTGATGTTGCTCCTCTTTAGAGCAGCAGCAGAGTGCTCTTGACAGTGTTCCCCCAGAGTCATCCTACCCTGCAACTGCCAGATGGTGCTCATATCAAGTGTACAGCCGGCACTAACCTGCTCTTCCCCAACCTATGAGAATCCCTTTAGAGGAGGGGCAGAGATTTTCCTTAGGGTCCTACGCAGAGGAAAGGAAGATAATTTCTCTTCTTGGTGGCTGGCTCATTTGCTCACAAGTAATTTCTGCAGCAGAAATTGTTGTGCAAATAGAGTGAAAACTGTCAATTAAAACCTGTTCATCCTGACAAGCTAAATAGGAGGGAGAAGTGACTTTTGAGAATATTCATTGAGCACCATTCTTGTACAGCAAGTAAGTACAGCTTGAAAGGGTCTGGTGGACTGAGGAGACACTGAACTTTCTCACTAAGAAGATCCAATGCCTGAAGGAGTAATAGTACATTAACTTCTGTGCTTCTGCTGCATTTGAAAGGACATAACTATAGAAGAGGTAGTTGAGAAAATAGGGTATGAGTTGTGGTGTACTCCTATTTCTAAAGAGAAATAAGGCTTCAGAAGTAATTTTTAGAAAACTTGACAAATTTTGAAAGAGAAGAGAAATCCCAGTAAAGCTCAAAATACCGAGCTGATGCATTTTCATTGAAAAATAATTAGTGATTTCACTCTTGCAGAAGTGATAATTTATTTCCATTTTTGTAGGATAATTTTTGCTGTGTAGAAACAGTTTAAAAAAAGGTATTAAAAACTTTTATTTTATTTAACATAATCTGGTGTTTATGAGACTGACCATAGGACTGGACCCTAGTAGTCTGTAACATGTTTTATTTGAATTTATGCAAATATTTACCACTACAATAAGCTAATGATAATTTAAAATAGTTTATTTCTGGTTGTTTAACAGTCTTGAATGTACTGTAATTAAAAAAAAATATAAAAATAAGGAAGTGTTATCTGTCAGTATTACAGCCTGGGAGAAAAGAAATTAATTCTCTTGAACATTTGAATTCCTAGAATCACAGAATTGTTATTTTTAATCTATCTGTATGAGGCAGAAACATCACAATATGGAGGTGAGAAGCATCATGTAACTATAAAGCTTCACCCATTTACCTCAGCTAAAAATCTGGCCTGGTGGTAGCGTATATGAATGACTGTATGAATTACTGAATGATTTTACCTGCATAAACTGTTCCTGTGTTGTCCAAAATGATTTCCATTTAGTCCCAAAATAAATTGCATTTATGCATGTAACCAAAGTTCATAACATGTTTATAAACATGTCATCTTTGGGCTCCAGTCTTTTCAAATGAACATTTAGGAGGCCAAAAATTTCCTCAAATAAATACGCAGGAAGGCAAATAAGAAAGAGACCAAATGCAGTTAATGTAAATGTTTGTCATTACTTACCCACATATGCCTGAAGCATCATTTTTGCTTAGACTGCACATATGCAAAGTGAAAATGTATATATTTCCCACTCTTTATTTCTGGGCTTTTTGCATGTTAGAAATGTTATAACTCCGCGACCAATTTAAAAACCTGTTCGTAAATTATTTCTAGCTGCTTCCTCAATTAAAAGTAGTTTTTATCTGTAAAATGCATTCCTCCAACTATCTGCTTTTTTTCTCTCCCTCTAGCATAAGGAGGCCCTATTTCTTCTAACATTTTGTCATTAGTTCCCATCCTTGTACTACAGTTTTTCCTTCTCCTGCTGTATCACTAGTGCCGATATGACTGCTTATGGGACTGTTATACAAATCAGGAAATAGCCAGCTTTGTCACCTAATAATCTGTTTCTCTTTCACGCATGTGCATGCATGAATCTACTGAGGCAACAGAGAGATAGGAATCCTGTGAAATTATTTTTCGTACTTGCTTTCATGTTTACTCTGTAAGTAGTACAATGGTTGCAATTTTTCTGTCTTCTGTTGCGTTAGATCTGTTTTTTCAAGATTGTATTGTGATACAATGTCAAGGAAAGGAAATTAATAAAATTAGTGATGGCAAAATCTAAACACCTATTGAGAAAGGAATTTTCTACATGAAACGTGTTTTATTCTATCTGATTTTGAGATGCATTTTCACAATATTTTTATTCAGATTTTTAAATAATAAAAATTGAGTTCAAAATGTTATACATTCAAATACAAGTGAAAGAAGTCTCTGAGTTTTTTGGAAAGAAAACTGGGTTCTGTGTTTGGTGTGTGGCACGTGTCATTTGTTTGTTTAAAAAGCTTTCCTGTCTTTCCTGCTGGTTGATGCTCCTATGTCCAGGTACAGCACATTTCTTGACCAGGTTTTTAAACGCACAGTCAGTATAAGTCACTTCAGAGCATGTTATTAGAGCTATTTCTTGCCTCTGGCTGATGTCCCAGAAGAAGACGATAAATCATTCGCTTATGCTACAGAAGGGGAAAAAAAAAAAATCAATGTTCAAAACTTCCATGGTCAGCTTTACTCAGGACGACTAAACTCTACAGTGACAAAATACTGATGATGTCATCAATAAAGTAAATTAATGCTGTGAACAACTAAGAATTGTGAACTGCCTTGCAGCATGTTGTAGAATATGAAGAAAAGTTTTGGAGAACTAAGTTGCAAACTCTAGTGGTTTTTGGACTTGAAGAGCAAGGTGAGATTCATCTTTAAAAGCCAATGCCAGAGTATACAATTAACTTTTTTACAAGCAGAACACATACATAGGCAGTGACAGCCTAAGTCCTGGAATTTTGTCTCTTCTGAAGCCTACTGGTGAAAAGAACAGGTTACTGCACCCCAGCCACTACAAAAGCAATAATTAGATGTAGTTATGTGTATGTGTTATGAGAATTTGAATTCATAGAGCATTTAATGTACTTATTCATTTCTAGAACTGGATTTCAGCAAGCAAATAACCACTGAAAGACCAATATTTGATTACCACAGCTGTACCAGTTTCACATTCACATGTTGTATATAGGAGCTCGAGAAGAAAACAGGTTCATGTACTACCCATTAGAGTGAGCCATCCTGCATGTAGCTCCCATGTAGATGGGCAGGGAATGATGACCTAGACCGGTTTCTTCTAGATATCCCATCTGCCTTAATATTGATAGCGGAAGTCTCTGTAAATGGTCCCAAGGTCACTTGCTACAAAAGGCAAACGGGACTTGTAGCTTGAGCTGTCTACAAAACTCCTGCAGTCCCAGGGCTAGCTGGGAAGTGTGCTAGTTTTGAAGGATTCCCAGGTCCAGCAGCATACGAGCAAGGTAGCTGCGGCCAGTGAATATTACATATTGAAGGGATAGCCCTATGCACTTCATCAGCTGCAAAACCTGTCAGCAATCAAACAGGTCAATTTAATGTCAGTAATTATACTTGCAGATTCACTGTAGAGGAAAAAAGCACTGTTTTAAAGAAAAATTCCAAACAGTAATATCATTACTCGGGGAGATAAAGACAGGGCATAAACTTCAAGGTGAGATTGTTTATTTAAAGCAAGATGAACAACCATTATCTGACATACATATGGGGACAACTGTATCCTGCTAGGGAGAGGAACCAGGTGATATTTTTCTTATCTCAAGATTTTGCAGTCGCGTGAACACTCAACCCACTAAACAAAATAAAATATCCCCAGTAGGTTAATAATATTGAATAGAACAATTAATCACACATATGTTCATTTCACGCAGTAACTGAAAAGCTTTGGATTACTTGACCTACAGAAAAATACATCAAAATTGAGATGAACAAGCGGCTGATATCCTAGGTGTGAAGCATGAGGAAAGTTGCTGCTCAAAGCAATTTTTAGCTTGCGAGGAACATGTGTCTTTGATTCAGGTGCAGGGCTGAAAGTACACCAGGAAATGACAAAGGCGAGATCAAAATCTACCCTGTGTGAAGTAAAAACACAGACAGAGGTTAGAGGAGGAAGAATGTGATTCTTGTAATCTGCTGTTTAGTTTTAAATGAGAGATATTTTTTGTTCAGAGTGCGGAGTGCATCAGCAGAAGAGGATCGCTGTTACATCCTATCCTGGCATTAATCTGACGGATATTGGGAATCCGAGTAGCAAAAGAAGAGTGGGTTGCTCTGACGAAAGTCTGAACGCACATGAAGGGAGGGGAGTAAAATGCCTGAAATCAGGAAGCTAGGGGGATGGTCTTGATAAAGCTGTGCTATACTGCTAGTTGTCAGGCTGTGAGCTTTTCTGGTAAAATAGAATGATGACGTTCTCGATGTTCAAAATATTTTACTCCTGAACTAATTTAATTGATTGGAAATGAAGTAAACTATTCGGTTCTTTCAAGATTTAGTAAGCAAGGAAGGAAAAGAAGAACTTGTTTTGAACCTAGTTGTCAGACTCTCTATCCCAATCCGATACAGGATTTGAGGTGATATAGACATAGATCAATGAAGTAATAAACAGAGTCTCTAGAATTTAATTGTTGTTCCTACCTAAACGTCAGGTGTATTCCCACAATGGTCTTCACATTTTGGATGATGAAACATTGCCTTCCAATGACTTCCAGAGACATCTTTGAAAAGTTGTGTTCTTTCCTTGCGTGTCTGCAATCTCTGAGTTTCTCATAGAACATCCTGATGATCTTCTGGAAGGAGGAAGAGTTCAGAAATGGAGCAATGATGGGAAGATAAAATATAATTTTACAAAGATGAGCTGAATAGGAATCAATGACTGAAAAAGATTATTATATTTAGGACTTTTACCAGTATATAGGTAAATATGTGTATGTATATCGATATTAATATCGGGGTGTGTGTGTGTCTAAATTCTGGATATGGCAAAGAAATCATGTTTATTGAGGCTAGAGCAGAAGAGTTGCTGTTCAGTAGAGTGGGAAAAATCTGGCTTCGTTTCACTGCTGAAGAAGTTTTTAGCAAATTCTTTTTGGAGTTTTAAATCTGTGTTTTTAATCTTCATTCCTCTCAGTACACTAGACACCAAAATAGGCCTTTCTGTTCTACAGTAACTAGGGTCTGAGCTTATGAAGGTGGTCGAGTCATTTGCCATGCTCACTTACTCTGTTTTTAATAGAAATTGTACATTTTTTTCAGTTGTATGGTTGCTTAAGGGTTGTTTGAACTCTAGAGTGGATGATGTCCTATGCCACTGAATTATTTTGATTTGGTTTGTTCTTCTATGTCTCCTTGTGAGAGTGCTTCAACTTTGTTTTAGGCAGGTTTTTCCCCAGTATCCTCCATAACAAAGCCACATCCAAATGAGCAGTTATAGTCTAAACTACCCTGTTCAGACTAGAGAACTTCTTTCCTTGCTTACATACTTCTCTGGACTCAGAAAACTTCATGTGGCAAAGCTGCTTGTTTGCAAGATAGTTAACACATATCTTGCCTTTGTTTTACATCTAAACTCTGTACATAAGTTTTCTTTGTTAAATATCTGGTTTTCTTGGGCTATCCTGCAGTCAAGCATGGGGTTTCTGATTGTATGTCAGCACTATCAAAAGCATTCTTTTTGTTGAACCTAGGAGAGATCTGGAAATCCTGCACCAATACATAAAAATTGCAGACAACATTTCTGGGCTGGAAAGACAAATGATATGTGAGCCCTATTCAACTAGCTGTCCCTAACCCCTCATAGGAGGATGTGAACTCTTCATTGCTCCCCTAAATTAGGTTCAATCCCTAGGTATTCCAAAGACTTTCAGGTCTTTGGACCTGAGTCCAAGGGAAGAGACACAAGCCTCCATAGTAGATGAGGTAGAGTTGTTTGAGCTGCTAATGATTGCAGCATCGGGGAAATACTGAAGACTTCATCTGCAGAGGTTGGATCATATGCTGAGGCTAAAAAATATCTTAGAGTGTTTGGCTTTAGCTGAGTGAAATGGTAATAAGATGGTAGCAAGGGGTTTGGAAGTGGCAGAGAAATGAAGACAGAGATTCTTTTTTGGAGACTCCATCCTCTTTTTTGTCTTTTTTTCTCAGGATGCTGAGGAGTTCTGGGAGTGAGACTCTTGTTCCTGGACACTTGGTGACCTGCCACTGGGGTGCGTTTCCAGTGATGTCAGCGTGTGACTGTCCCAAAAAGGGACAGGGAAAAAGTGGGAACTGGTCATGTACATACTGAATGGCAGAGAAGCCTGGCACTTGAGAGAGAAGAGCTATTTCTGTTAAGGAAATCCACTATGTGTTCTGTAGGCAGAGTTTTTTCCCCACTCCCTTAATTTTTCCTGGTAGCCTTGACTCTCCACCACCTGCATCAAGCCTTTTTAATGCACTCGTCTGTGAACAAACACAGCTGGTATTAATCCTGGGCATAGAGCCCGCATGAGTAAGAGAAGGAATGAGGTGAGGAGGAAAAGGTGCAGGGTGATTATAGGTGTGTTTAAAACTTAGCTAATCTGGGGGTCTTTTTTTCTTTACCTTTATAACTCTCATAATGTTGTGTTTGAAAGAAAGATGTTGTACAAAGCAGGAAGAAGGGATGGTGTGGCTTCCCTTATGGTACACTGGGAACCAAGCTGTGAAACACGTCTTTCCAACACAACACTACAGAGAGAAGACATTTGATGGCATTGCAAATCTATGCACTTTGATTGTATTTTATTAGCCAGTTGAGTCCTAATGTGCGGTTACTGAGAGGTACCTGTATAGTCACTATGTAAATTCACTATGCAAACGATAAGAAAGCTGGCATATAGATAAATAATTGTATATCAGCAAAAGAGTTGCTGACTGAATTAAAAAAAACTAAATCCAGTTTGGGGTTCTATATTTGAGGGATTACTTTTTTCCATCGTCTAAGTAAAAGACTTAATGTCTTTCTCTTTTTTGTCTTTTTTTTTTTTTTGTACATTCATGAATTGATTCATAGATAACGCAAGTATCAGGGTTTCTTTTTTATTGGTTCTTTCACCAATAGTTTTTTAGTTGTCTGAAGCTTTTACAAAAGTTACTGCATTATTTAATGAATAGGCACAATGAGAAAATCTAGGCTTTATCTAATTTACAGAATGAAGTTTGAGTACTGAAGACAACATCTATCAAATTTGAGTCTCTTATACGAAGATATCTCTATCCTAGCTGCGCTTGTTCTTTTGGTTCATGACTTGATTATTGTTTCATGAAAAAGAATTAGAATAAATTGAAGTCATAATATTTAATCATCTTCATTGCAGGGCAAACAAACAAAAAAAACCCCAGTAAAATCTGGTTACCACTATTATAGCAAGTTACCTTGCTGCTATGAACAAAGTATGCAACCGTGGCTCCAAAACAAAAATAATGAAATATTTTCTGTTGAGGATGTGAATTTTTGTCAACATCTGTTTGAAAGGGAATTGCAAAACGAAAGCAACTGAACTTTCTGCTTGTATGGATTATATGGCATGCTAAAACTGATATTTTCAGTGGTGTTAATGGCATGCTAGAAGATCTGGGTTACTTCAAAAGTAGTTAACTGAAATAATTAGTTAACATGAGGTCTTACCAGGTGGTAAGCCCTCAAGCATATAGTAGTAGATAGTATAGCTTGAAATTGTTGAGAGGAACAGAAAGAGACTGGAAGCTCATTTTGTTGCAAATGGTGTATGAGATCATATAATAATACCTCTGATAAATAGTAATAATACTGATAAAAGATTTTCTCTTTTTGCAAAGAATGTGTAATAACTAACAAAGTGGGGACTGGGCCACCAGGAATAGGTGCTGCCCTGTTCTGTTCCTGTCTTGTTGGGTGTCATTCCATAGCTTCCATAGCAGACTTCCAGTAAATCCAGTGTAACTTTTTATGGAGTAATGATAGTGCTGTATAACCTGGACTGGTGCTGAATATTTGTCTTGCCTGGTCTGCTTTGTCTTTCTTTAAGTGGTGTGATTTGGTTAATGTTTGAGTAACAGGGGAGAAGGGAGAAGAAACTACTTTGGTGTTAACGTCCTCCAAAACACATTGAAAGCAGAAAAATGTCCTGAATTCCCATAATTTTAATTTCATAGATCATAGTTGAGCTACTTAAGACTGCCAGAACATGCCCTGGCAAAACCTTTGGTTTTTTTTACTATAAACTAAGCATAAATTCAGTGGTAGATGACAGATTACTTCATATACCATGCAAGCAAGCCCAGACAATAGCTTTAGCCATGACTGATTGCCTTGCTGTAACCCACTTTATGTTAAATGTATTCTTGCTGTTCAATTCCACAACTGTAATTTTGTTCTTCTGCACCGCTCAGCCCTCTGTGGACTAACCAGGTTCCTTCAGTAATGATTTCTTTTCTATTGTATTGTTTTCTGCATAATCAAGTTGGTAGGTAGGGGTTTAGGTGACACAGCCATCTGTCAAGTTCATTTGCTCTGAAAATGCAAGAAATAATGGCCTCTACAACTTGGAGCTATCTGTTATAAAGGAAGAATATCAGCTTTTACCCTGCACCATCTTCTCATCTCTTCAAATTATCATTTTTTCTACTTTCTATATAAAATACATAAAGTTCTCTTGACATGACTGATTGGTGAAAAAGAAAGCTATCACATGTCCACCTTGTATTGCAATTTATGCAAGCAATCCAATTAAGGAGAAGCAGCTAACATCCAGACTAATGTGCCTGTCGTGAAACTAAAGAGACTGCTCCAGACTGCTCCACTCAAGTGTTATCATTGCTGGTTCTCTGACATGCTAACTGCTTCCTCCTTGAAGTTTGCATAATGTGTAAATGTAAGGGAGTTTGCATGCCACAAAGGAAAGGGAAAACAGTTATTCATTTTTCCTCCTCTAAAATAAAATGCTCTTAATAATTCTTATAAGGAGCCTTTATCAAATTGTATCTGTTTGCTGAAATGACATGCACTTGGTGGGGAAAGACATAAAAAGCTGCCTGTGGGTTCTCAACCTTTTTCAGATATAGTGGAAGCAGGCTGGGATAATCCAGGAATGATCCCACTTTTCTGTGTATGTCTGTGGAGGGGGGAGAGTTGTTTATACAGCAGAATAACCTTTATCTAACATGATGCCAGTAGAGCCGGAAAAATTTTGATTGCTCTAGGTCAGAGGCATCTTTACATTAGACCCATTCGTTATTGCCCCTACTAAAACGCAGAATGACCAATTGCTTCTACTCAGCTTAGACCTCCAATGGCCTACTTAGAAAGAAAACCACTTCCAGATGCCATTAAATGGTACTAGTGAAACATGGAATTTTCTAGTTCAATGAAAACATAATTATTAAGTGGAATGTCACAATTTTATCACACTTTTACCACACTTTTACCAAACCAATTCCCCCATCATGCGCCTCTCAGGGCCACTAACGTGAGATAAGACTGGATGAGAGATTCCCTGACAAGGGAACAACTGCTGTTGTTCACAGCAAGTTAAATAATGAACCTCAACAGCAGGTGTAAAAAGTTACAAACCCATTAGTGAAATTAGTTAGCATTAGTAGCCACCTACTGAATATTTCCAAAATATCAAGTCAGTCTTAAACTGTATATGAAAAGTAGACAAAACAACAAAACAGAGAAAGATTGCAAAGAAGCTATTCTGCACTCTTTCTGCCCCACAGTGCAAAACTTGATGTCCATTGTATTGGTGCTGGGTAATGCATGTAATGCAGAATTGAAAATGGTCCTTCAGTCTTGTCCACGGAGTTATTAAATAACTCCAGTTATTTAACACTTAACTGTGCTCTGACTGTCATTGTCACAGAAGTTGGGCATGGAAAGTCATGCTGATCCCACAAAGAACTAATTGTTCTATCCAAGCTTGCATCTACTGCAAGTTTTGTGTGCTGTTTCATCGCAGAATAATATTTTCTGGTCCAGATAAGAATACTGTTTCTTTCTGGGGTCAGATTTTAAGCATCTCAGAACTTTATGAGACTTGAACACTACACATTGTGTAGTGTATTTATAATCAATTGCAAAAGTGATTTTGAAAGTAGAGCGAAACATGATTAACTTAACCTGTTGAAATCTAGGCTAGATGCATGTTGCTCTTCTGAATTTTCAGGAAAATATCTTTTGCACCTGGGACCAGCCATGGTGCCTCGGATGTGTTGGTGTTTTTCTGGAAATCATTACCACTGGGTAGGCAAAAAGGCAGGTACCTGATTTAGTGTCATGCTTTGTTACAGTGTTCTGGATTTTGGGTTATAATTGATCTCACAGAATATGAAGTAGCCAGAAGTCAGATCATGGGTGGAAGTGAATGTCCGCTATCTCAGTGTTAAATGAACAAACCTGGAAATAGGAAAGCAGTAGCACCACCAGCAAGTATGTGTAAGTATCTCAAATCTCCCATGAGCTCTTTTTGTCTGCAACTTACATGTAAACATTTTAAAGGTGGCTGCTTATACTATTTATATAGTAGCTCATATTGCACTACATATCTGGCCCATTGGTCAGAGTTTCTAGTTGATGTCATCTTGAATTTTACACTTTATGCTTCAAATATTTGGAGAAAAACAACATGTAAGTGGTATGACACAGCTAAAATGAAAATGATCAGTTTAATGTGAAAAACGTTATCCTCATCTTTTTTTGGTGCGCTGTGAAACACACACACACACACACACACACACACACACACTGCTCCCATCTAATAGAGTTATACTCAGTCAAATCCAAACTAACTATAAACAGGTACACCTCCTGTCGGAATTTCTTGGCCTCAGACATTAAATAAACTTAAAAAGAGAGGAAATAGACCTGGGCTTAAAGAGATAGGAACAAGGTCTGGGCTAAAACTGGCCCAGAAAAATAGAATCAAATGTTAAAGTACTGCAAAGAAACTTGCAATGGCTGCAGAACAAAAACCATTTACATATAGAGCGCGTTATGCTGCTCACACTAAAGTGACTGGCAGATATGCTTGCAGTGGGGATCTTTAAGAAGCAGGAATGGCTAGTTGAAGGAGCAATAAATGAAAGACAAAATGTAATTCTGGATTGGTTATCTGGGAATTAGTTGTTTAGGTTAATTGTTTAGGCCTAGGTGGTAGAGTTCTACACTGCAGAAAACACGATGCCCAAGAATCAGCAAGCAGCTGAAGACAAGCATTCACACCATCACCACCTTGCCTTCAGCTGCTCAGGTAGATATGCTGGCAGGGTGAGATGAAAGGAGTGGAAATAGGACCCGCAATTTCAAACGGCTTTGTGAAACAACAGGGACTCAGACATGCATGTGTGGATGCAGATTGTCCAGAAATGCTGATGCCTTTCCACTTTCTGTGAAGACAATCCTTTCCTTGACCTCGGTGAACATAAAGCTCGGCCTAGCTGTTCAGGCTATTTATATATTCACAGGCAAAATTGTACACCTAATCTCAGACTTTTACTTTCCAGAGCGTTAGGTGAGCATTGCTGAAAACCGCGGATGTGTGCTTTGGCTTTTTATATGAAATAATTCCGAAGCCATTTCTCCCTGTTAAATGCAGAATTTAATTTAGTCATGCATACCATAAAAATATGGGCTATACCATGAGACTGAGTCACCACACTGAAAGAAACAGTTTTTGGAATTTCGTGACTTAAAATTATTTATTTTGCTATATTAAATCTGGTGCCAGACAAAGTTTTTACTGTGATAGGTACCCCAAAACTGAGAAACAGGAATTCACAAAATGTAAGACACTTTAAAGGTGTGGGATTTCTGAGAAAGTGCTAAGATTCTTCCTGGAAAACCAGATTTTTTCAGCACTTTTTAGTTGAGTACATGCATTCACTTACTCCTTCTGGAACTATTGGCTGCATAATGTATTTAATTGCAAAAACCAGGCCTAATCTACACAATTTTTAAAATTTTATTTTTACTGGTTACAGCTGTTAACTACAAGAAATTCAGCAGAGTAAGGAAGGCTTCTTCTCCCTCCCCTCCAAATGCATAATGTTTGTATGTTGGGGATATATCCCTAGTATATAGAACAGATCCCCAAATTCAATTTCTGATTATTAGTCTTATAATTTTAAAGAAGTTTTAACATAGAATTTAAAAGGTTATGATAGCTACGTTCTGTAGCCAGCAGCTGATATCACATCTAAGGTATCATAAGATCCTAACATTTCTTTTGGTTTTGGGTAGAATACGTGCATTTTTCCCAGTAATTTCTAAAAGCTTTTACTAAATGCAACCTGAAATGTTTAATACAGACAGGACATCTTAAGTGCATGCTGACCAGTGCATACATACGTTTTCCTGGAACCTCACAAAACAATTATGAACATTGTAAGAATTCATCCCATTTATACCAGTAGCAATTCCATAGCCATAGTTGTTTTATTATATTATCTGTTAGCAAATACAAGGCTAATATTTGCTAATAGCATACTTTCAGTGGTATAATTACCACACATCACTTTGATGTCCCATTAGAATTTTTTTAAGTGAATGGAAGTAGCCCAAGGTAGTGCTCAGCAACATAAAATATATACGCTGAAATAATTAAACTCAGCTAGACCTCAGTCCAGTGCTGTAAGTGAAGCAAAACCTTGTTGTTGTTCTTCTACCTTCATAACACGTCTGTACTTAGAGGGATGCTTAGGGCCCGTGGGACAAATAGTCTAGCTGGGTGAGAAGTAGATATTATGTTTCAGAGAAAAAATGTATTTTTTCTATAATGAAATGAAAACATATTGTTAAATATTTTCTCTTAAAAATGATTGAAATATTTTGCTTCAGACTTATTTTTGTAATAATATGATATGACATGAAATAAAGGTAATGAAATGGAAATAACTTAAAAATGGCAAATTTCAGTTTCAGAATAACATATTTCAAAGTCTGTTTTAATTTCCTTTTTTTAATGCAGAATGTCATGAAGAAAAATATTTCCATGAAACACAATCTTTTGATGAATTTGTAAATAGGAGTTACAGAGTTTGTTTTTCATGGTTTTAAATTTGCATTAAAATCAGAAAAGGGAAAAGTTTGTCATTTTTCATACATTCAAGAAAGTTTTTTCTAAATATATATTGTGGGAAAGAATAATTTTGACCAGCTCTGTTTGAAACTTAGGACCTTCTGACGCTCAGCACAGAGTTCTGTCCTTGTGCAAAAATAATTTCTAGTAATAGTAAGCTGTGATTTTCTATGTGTGACCCACCCTCAAAGAGGAATTTTATCGGTGGGTTTTAGAACTATTTTCTGAACAGCAGATAAGTGGGCTTGTGTAAAATTTTAACATTTCAAGAGTGATATTCCACTGCCTTTTTCTAAATAGGAGGTTAAATTCATTGGCAGACACTGAATGTAGTTCAGCATGCCCTTCTGCTCGAGAGGGAAGATGTTACTGGTCACTATGTTGCTTCTGTGCAAGACAGCAGCTCGTGGCTCTGTTGACTACAAAATTCAGTGAGAAGCAGGAGATGGGATCTGCTGCCTTTCTCAGGAAGCTGTGGCTTCCTGCCCTATTGTGTTCAAGAGAATATCTATCTGTGTGAGGTTTCTGGATCTGGTTATGGATATAGCACCTCAGCTGCGGTTTGTTGGCACCTCGATTTGGAAAGGCAGAATCTGAGATTTTCCATGTTAGGTACTGGAACTCTACTCCCAGGTATATGAGCAACGATGTTATAAAGTCTCTCAGATTTATGAAATGGACAGTTGAATCTCACCTGGCTCCTGACGTAGGAGTATTGCATTATTTCCAATAACAAAGCTACAAATTGCAGCGAACTGTGATCTGTCAACAGAAACACAAACTGACAACTGGGAGTGACCTGCTGGCTTCCCTTACGATAACTTCACTGCTGAGCCAAATGTTACTCCCGAAATCTGCAGACTGGGCATAGAAGTAGAGCATGCTCAGTGACATTGGTATTTAGGGTACAATTAACACAGAGCAGAAGGCTGGAGATTTAAGCAACAGGCCTCTAGAAACCCAATGAACACATATTTTTATGATGTCAAGAAGTGGGTAATTGTGAGGACAGTAAGAGACACTTCTCTGGCAAGTGTCCATTTCAAGCCCAGCCACTCTGGGTTAAAGATGTTAAATCTATAAAAGAAACAGAGATTAAAAAACAAAAAAAAGTCACTGAACTCATTTTGAGGAATGGTTGTAAAGTTTTCATTGAGTCTTTCTATGAAAATTCAGCTAATGCAGAATAAGCATCGTGAAAATAATAACACTTAAATTCAACAGCATCAAAAAATTGAAGCAATAGTGTGTTATGGAGTTTTACTGGCTTCATTGCCAGCTCTGCATATATGTGCATGACAGCTTGGATCCTGTAAGTAAAAATAAATAGGTCTCAAACATATACAGTAAATTGAATATAAATTTCCCCTTCCCTTCATGTCCCAATTTCTTTATACCATCTTTTTTTTTATTGTAACAGCCTTATGTTTCTCGTCAGTATTTTATTTTCTGAAGCAGTCTTTAATCTTTCTTTCTATAAAAAGGTTAACTGCAAGCAGTATTTTATAAATTACAGCTTTATAGAAAAAGCAATAGTGAGAAAGGGAGAAGACTTAAATTTCATAAACTTCTGCATAAAAATAAGTCTGCCGTTACTAACGGTTATTAAAGATCCTGGCTCAAAACCCTACCTGTGATAAGCTGATATCCTGAGCTAAGCCACTTCTTACTGTCCTGTGTGTTTTATTTGTGAGATAATTGTTTTCAGTTGTTTGACTGTTAAAATGTGATGTTATCTTGGTGTCACTATTTAAATTTTTCCAGCTGAATGCTGGATCAAAACATTGAATTTCAGAGACTGTTTGGAAAATGTCAGTCCACCAACCCCATACCAAGAAAAAAAAATTCAGTTCGTTCCCAGTATTCCCTTTCAGATAAAATTCCCCTTCCTTTAAAGGAATGTTTGCCAGAATAATGAACAATATTGCAAGCAAGGTTGGTTGCCTGACATTCCTTTTTAATATACAGCTTTTGTTTTCTTTTAATTTTGACACAGCTGTTTTGCTCTGAAGTTTCCCATACCATGTGCCTGATTTTTGCCTGATTTCTTTTTATTTCAACTAGGTTTGCCAGCTTTTTTGGTCACTGTTAAAAATTACCAAGATCTTTCCTTTCAGATATTTTAGCAGCTTTGTGTTTTGGAAAATAGCTGGACTGCAAATTCAGCTTGAATTAGCTGAATTTGGACAAGCTATCATAAATAGCAACATGTTTTATATCTTGAACAAATTGCATTTTGCATATGCTGAATACATTCTTACTTAGGTTGACAACATCTCATTTGATCAAATAATAATCTGCCTCCCCACACCTTGGAGTGCTGACCATGTTGTGCATAAAATATTCCCACAGAATGACCCTATAATTTTGCTACTGGTGTCTGTGGGGTGAAGTGCTATTGGAAATCAGAACTGAGTTCAGGAAATGTGCTCACTTGTTCTGTCAGTGAAAAGGGTTTACCTTACTAAACCATGAGAGAGGGGAGAAGACTGAGAAGAGGAAGATGGCACACCTGGGAAGAGAAGAAAAAATTGACTGGAGTTGGAAAGGAGGTAGTCCAGAGAAATAAGAGGCAACACTGAGGGAAGAATGAGACTGAGAATGGAAATATGCTGGACCCAGGACATAAGGGGAAGAGAGTAGGCAGACTGGAATTAGAAACAGAAAGAGAAATTAAATGCAAGGCACTTAGTAGAGAATACTGAGATCTCATAGCTGGGAGGAAGAGACGATGACTGCTTGGTTAAAGTGAATGATATGAGAAGGCATGAAGTATTAGGTGGTGGTGGTAAAGTTTAGAAAAAAAATTGAATGCAGGTAAATATAACCAGAAAGAAAATCTGAAGAGTGGAAGAAACAGCATATCTGAAAGGCAGCAAAGAGCCAAGATAGATAAGATGTACGTACAGGCAAAATGAGTTTAGTAATCATGAATCCAAAAAGTAAAGTATAGGGAAGAACAGAGGAAGCCACTACTGTGTAGCTTCATTGAAACCTTGGAAAAGCATTCTTGTTCTTATCATATACCTGGAAACCATACAAGAGAGAGTGTGTAGTTCATAAAGCTGATCCACGTATAAAATTTCCAAGTGTCACCATCAGTTAATCTATTAGCCCAAGAGACTGCAGTCTGTGCTGTGAACTTAAACATTTCTGCTAACGGACCACTTTAAGGGCTTTTCTTGCTTTAAATCTAGGAAATTACAGAAAGTATGCATAAAGGATGCTAAAGTGAGATCTCCTAGTTCTGATACTCCCTAGTCTTGGGGTTGTTAAATGGCGTGTGGGCTTGTCTGCATGTAGCAACCATAGATACTTCATAATAAATTTCAAGTCTTTTTGTGTACTATCGATTATGGAATGATTTTGCCAAATTGTGTTATCACAGATATCTTTTCATCCTGCATTCCCTATTGCTCATGCAGCCTATGGTGTATATTGCTTTTCCAAGACAAGGTTCAAATTAATTTTTCCTTTCTAAAAGCTCAGGCCTACAAAATATGTAAGCAAGCTCCTAGAATGAAGGAACAAACAACCTGTATGGCTCATATGTGCCCTTTATATCAATTATTTAGTAAGAGAGCCATTTAAAGGGAAAGTTTTCATGATTCAGATAGTTACATGTTCATGGAAAATACGAAAAATGCATTGGCACAGAGATTTTTGTGAATGTTATCATACTAATGATGCCAAGGGAACCTAATCTAAACCTAGACAAGATCTAATAGGTCACAACAAATGTTTGTGGGAGAGAAATGTTTGCTGTGGACATATTGACAGATTTTTATTTTTTTATAGAACAGAAGAAAACCACAATTCTTATTGTAGGGCCCCTGAGAATATCTATTTTTGTTCACTGAGAAAAATCAATAACTTTTTTTGGAAGGATTAAGACATAGAATATCGTCATTTTTTGTACAACAGGGTTGTTATACCGTGAAAACATGCCAAAAAGTCTTGGGGAGAGAGGCAGAATCTATTAAGAAAAACATTCATTTCTCTTTATTGTTGGCATAACTTCCATAGCAAAAGATGCAAAATTGTCAAATTATTTTATTTTCCTCACAAATTTACTGGAAGTTGGGTCATACCCAAGTAACCCAGTAATCTCCCACCTGTAGAGCATTAATATAGTGTATAGAGCAGCAGATTTATGACTTGTTCCAAAGACAAGCATGAAATTATATCTTTTCCTTTTACTGAGAGGGCCTCTGCATGAGATGAACTAATACATTATTGTAGCCTAACATACTTGTTAGCTATTTTCCTTTCCTGAATTAAAAAATTGAATTATATACACTCAGTCTAGTTACTGAACCTGTAAAGTTTATTAAAGTTTATCGACCATGTGTATACACTTCAGGATTTAGGTTCAATTGCTTCTTTCAAGCTGGAACATTGAATTAAGATGCAGTGCCTTGCTGTGGCTCTCATGGACTCCAACTGAGCTACAGGTAGCAAAAGTCTCCTTCAATTAGACATAATCATCACTCACAGTCAATAATTGTGCTAAAGGCTGCTTTCAAATCTGTGAGGGATTCGCATTTAATGTACTGATTCAGCTTGTCTGAGCCAAATTCACTGTGTACTGAAACCAAAGCAATTTAGTTCTTGCCTACGGCCCTTTTGGCAGTTCATCTAGTACTGAGCACTGTAAGGACTGTGAGATACAATTTAATCTGAGACATCTGTGCACAGACAGGACCTTTTCCGTAACAGAGAAAGACTAAGTAATGGCTAAGCTGTAGTTTTATGTGAAGAACCAAGTCTTATCTCTCCTCTGAAAAATAAAGCATTTAAGATATAGTAGAAAGCCAAACCAAAAAGAAAAAAAAGAAAAAGAAAAAAAAGGAATAAAAAATCCTTGGATTTATGAAATGCACACTGAGGTTACTAACAGCTTTCCTTGCTCCTAACCATATAAAGCACTTGAGCCGTGATCCTTGGATTAACCATTTAAAGATATTATACTTATCATCAGCTGCAGCTGACTGGAAAGATCTTTATTAAATATGAAAGAGAGAAGGCTCACTGCTTGTGATTTTTCTACAAATATGAAAATTTCCTTTGTATGTATTTTTTCTAGCTCATGATGTTATTGAGGAAAGTGCTGTAATATTTATCTCCTATATCATCCTGACTCCAAAAAGGCTTGCTATTTCCAGGAAAGGCTTAAGAGTCCTGTAGTTACCACACATAATATTGCATAGGAAGTTTTAATGATAGTGAACCAATAGCTGATAGTGTCTACCAAGTTTTACTGACTTAAACCAGGTGTTCACCGTGAGTTTGCACTTAACCATTCTGTGATCTCTACTTGCCATTTTTCTGAAATAATGAAAAGCTTGTTATAATGAAAGAGCCATTCTTGAATATTTCTTCAAAACCAGTTTCAAAACGCTTTTGTTTATATGAAAACAAGTCAGGGAGCTAGCTGGAAAGGTGAATACAGATCTATGTAATCCACTAATCATGGAGATATGCCTTTTGTCAAAGGCCCTGCTTGTATGAAGCAGGAATCAACACAACAGCCTTCCTTGGCAAATACCTGTTTGGCAAAAATATGACTAAGAAGGTAAAGCCCTATCACAGAAAATTGTGAAAGCATGAAGTATAAAATCTTGGCTGTGGAATCTAATTATGATAAAGTACATTGTTAACATAAACTTTTGTACCGAGGCTCTGAATTATAAGTTTGAAGGGCCAGTTGAAGCCTCCACCAGTGTTAACAGAGAGGCAGTGAAACCCATCTGCAATTTCTTTAAGTCAGGTCATATACATAACCTTCAAAACTGTGACAAAAAATTATCTGAGATTTGTATTTTTGGTCAAGATATGATGCCTTGAGTGGAATGTGAGGTAATCAGAATTTCCTTTGTTGATTTCCTGAAACAACCAGAGCAGCCCATTGGCTTGTTTGCCTGTTATTTTGAGGTATCTAGTGAGTTATGAGTCATGCAGTGTGGGCACTGCAGTACCTGGGCACCTAACTTAGGTTTCTGAATAGATTTAACTGCAAGGATAGGATCCTGTGACATCTGGAATCGCATCTGCATGCCTACCAACGTGAACCATTAAATTCAGGAGAATGTTCATAGTAGATGATTGCCACATGCAAATGACAACAGCAGTCCAGGGTGTGGACCCAGAATATCTCGGTTGAAAGTCTTCACTACCAACCTTCAGAATTTTGCTTGTTTTTCACCTTGTCTCCATCTGGCTCTGAATTTTGCACTGCTGGCAGCTTCGACACCCAGTTGAAGAGAAGAATAAAGAAAGTCTTCATCCTGAATATGCTGCCATCCTGCAGTTGGCTTCTGCCTTGAGAAGTAAGTCCTGGAAGCTCACAACATGTGTGGCTGTGGATGGACATTTTACATGTAGGTGCCCTTATCACAGGAGTCTTGTGAACTTACCAGAAAGACAAAAAACCCCACACTCCACAGCTACATAAAATGATGTTTTTGTCCCTTTGTTGGGTCTGAACCTCAGTGCCTTGTGGCAGGCACTGACTTTTTGTTCTTTATGCTAGCTGATGGTCAGATAAAGGATACCTTATTCATGGCTAGACCTGCTACATATTAAATACATATACTGATCTTGCTACTTGTTTTGATTACATTACAAATTTCCTACAAGGAGAGCATGAAAGAATAAAAAGCTTACTTGTTTCCCTTGATAAAATAAAGGCTGAAAAAGAATATATTGCTCTCTGTGTTTTCATTGTCCTTGTTTATTCATCAGGACAGAAATAAATCAGGGACAGAAGAGAGCTTTTTAAGCTCAACAATGAACAGTGTTAGCTCATGAATAAATTGCCCTAAGAAAATGCAGGTTGGAATTATAAGAAAGGCCATCCAGAGAGAGATTCTAAGTCAGCCTTTCTAGTGGTATAAGGAAAAAGCCACCCCAAACCCCACCTTGGAATCATCTTAACCGGAAGTTTGAAAGCTGATATAAATGTACATGAATGTCGTACCTTATACTAGAGAAAGACTGTTTTTCACCCAGAAGATCCATTCCAATCTTGCGTTCCCAGAAGTGAGTTCCACAAGTGCCGCCCTGTGAAGCTGAAATTCCAGGAAAAGATTATTTACACCCAGTAAATGAATGCAACATTACTTAGGGGTTTCTGACTTCCTAATTTTTGTTGCAGAGCTCTTTAGTATCTCCTTGTAAAGGACATGGTGCTTGGTTGAATGGTATTGTATGTAAAAGATGTTTCATAGTGCATTATCAACTTCATTTTTCTTAATATGCTTTTTATTAATTTAGCTGTAATGTGTAACCTTTAGGTAATTCACAGGGCAGTTAATGACCAGCTGAACAGATTGAGTCCCTGAAGTAAAAGTAGTAGCTCTTAATGCTTCAGCCAATCAAAGGTTTTAAACACCACATGCTAATGAAATGTTTGTTAGTGAAAGGTCCCTCATACACAGCAATCTTCCCATTTTTTTTTATTTGCAATATTAGCTAGAAATTCTATATTAAAGTCAAAGGACAATTTTATCAACCAGTTGTGTGAGTGGTATCTGTCATATCAGACTACCTTCTGGACATAAGACTAAAGATCTGTGAAACTTCCCCTTGCAGTTAGCTCATGTAGCCTTTCAGTTTTGGTATCTTCTTATGTTTTGAGACTGTTATTATGACTGTTATCATTTCTAACAACTAGGTTTTATGCTGCTGGGCTTGGAATTGGATAATAGCAATAGGTAAAATGCAGTCCACGTTCACCTCCATGTTTTTGAATGATAAAATTTCAGGACAAAAAGGAAATCTCAGATTCACTTCACCAATTTTCCAAGGTTCACACATCTGTATTTAGATGTGAAAATTATAAATTCTTTTATACTGTTGTAAAAAAGAAAGGATAAAAGTGGGAAAATTCTAGGGAAAAATATTAATTGAACAGTTTATTCAGTTAATATAAATTTTTGTAGAGTAATATGCTCAATTATATCCATAATAGACCTAGTCAAATACTCAGAGGAAAAGTCATTGAATAATTTATTCAATGAAAAATGACAAAATTCACTGAATAATGTATTCACTGAACAGTACTCAGCTCTAAAAAATTTTTCTTAAAAGATGTAGAGAAATATTTCAAGATGTTAAGGCTTTGTCTTTTATCCTGCTTTACCCTGAAAATCAACACAATTCTGAGTTTAACCAAACTCAAATACTAATGGTAAGAAATCTTTCAAAGCTTCTCTGAGTTTAAATTTTCTTTTTCATATGTTCTTCAGAATTTTTCACAAAGTTTAGGAACCAAAAATGTCTGTAATCCTCCAGAACGCATCTTCAACCTTATGAAATGTTATGTAATAATTTTCTTATTGGAAACATAGTCCTGATTTTTTTTTTTAATAAAAAATGAACACAACAATGTATCTTTAGATGATTAATTAACAGAAATCTTCACATGTTGTTCATGCTGACAGTGCATGAACAATCCTTGCATTCCAAATGCAAAGGAAAATTTGAATACAAAATTCAGTGCTTTCAAAGAATCCCATTTGTACATGCTGGGCGTTAAATGTTAAAAAAACCCCCACAAACTATTCTCTCATCCAGCAAGAGAAAATGCAATGTCAGGCAGACACTTAGAGCTTAAGAACAGAAAGATAGACAGGGCATGCCACAGGTCAATAATGGATGGTGTTATCAGATAAACAGGTCACAAATATTCGATTCAAAATATTAAACTAATTGTACATAAGAAGTGACTAGTTCAATGATAATTAGCTGCATTTTTATGATGCATATAATATCCGTGATGCCACAACATCAGTGCTAACACTATCACAAAGATGATAAAGATGAAAGTAGCTAACCTTCAGGTTAACTCTAATTGGAATACCCTTAAATTAGGGGAAATGACATCTAACATTAATGTGCAATAACACCCTTATCATTTAGGTCAGCTCCTGCTAATTTGTTTGTGTACTGTAAGTATCAGTCATTTTTTAATGCTCTTGTGTGTTGCATGCTGTACCCTTTATCATTTGGATGAAATTTAATACCCAAACTTTACATTCTTAATGAGAAAATTGTAGTTTAATTGGTCACTGTTCTCTTTCTGACTTCTTCTTTGGCATCTCCAGCTTGGAACCCCAGACCTATCTACAATATGCTTTGTATTTAAATGATTCACCATGCATATTTTATCTATTTTAATAGTAGTAACTAGACAAGTGTTGCTGAACTTTGGCAACAAAGCTAGGCCAAATGAAACAGAAAAACATGGAATAAGTTGACTGACTTCTGGTCAAGAGGAAAAGCTAGAGTCTGCAAGAAGTTTCACTATCCAGTGTTGCAGCAACCAGCAATGGAGAGAGATGTATTATGTCGTCTGCTCCTACTTCCCAACTGATATCACTGGTGAATCTTACTAAGATTTGTTATGGCACGATCAAATCGTACAACGAAGAAATGCACTCAGGAGTGGGATTCATCTCACCTAACTTTAATTGTCCATAGGTTAGAAGTCTAGTCTGTCTAGTCTGGTCTAAGCTTCCATTATAGCCGATCAAAAGAGATGATAGAAAAGGTGCCCAGACAGCTAGACTAGACTTAGTGTTCAACTCTCTGTTCCTTGTTCTAAAATTATAGGAACTCAGCCTAAAGTTCTCACTGCTGAACATCCATTCATTGCATAAAACTCTACTGTCCTCCAAAGCTGGCACTGCTCAGTAACTTTCCTGGAAGTCACAAGAGACATTTGGGGAAGGTAAGCCAATTTAGTAATTCTTTAGGCCATAAAGTTGGATGCTTTACGTCACAAATTAAACAAATGGGGAATAAAGTGCCCTATGCTGTCTCCTGTGACATACAAAATATTTTGTGTTTCACAACCATAATCTACCATCTTTTACTAGAGTGACATAGCTTCCCAAAATGTTAAAATTATTCCATGTGTGACAAAGTAAATGTTGAAATTTCTCATATTACTCTACAGCCGGGCAATTTACATTTTCAGCTCGTGCCATTATTAACATGGTGCTAGAGGGAAGATAAATATTTTCCATGTAAATATATAAAAGTCTCTCCCCTTTCCTTTATGAAAGTCACAGAAAAATCAGCAAGGAACTAGTTTAGATCATCAGGAAGACTCAGCTGGAATGGGAGTCTATGTTATTCGAGAGCCATCTGATGGGCAAATGATGCTGTCTGTTATGAAGAATAATCATGGTGACACAACACCACTGAGATATCAGAGTTGTCATTTCAGTTCACACTTCTTGAATATGTAAAGTGCAACTGTTAAGTAATTTAATATTATTCTGTTGTTTTGTCCTCCTGAGAGAAAAGAAAAAAGTCATTAATTTAGAGCCTTTTATGTGGTTTTCCCTGTAAGGATAATTATTGTTTTGTATTTATACACCCATATATATATATATATATATATATATATATATATAAAAAAGTTTACGTAAGATTGGTTCTGAATATATATACATATATATGCATAAATGTGTAAATGTATATATATGTATATCTGTACAAATGATTCTGAATTAAAAATATACAGAAAACTGGTCTTTAGAAAATGGAAAATAATGCTTCTGAATGTTGAGTCATTGAATGTTATCTCTGTGACTACAGGCACAAACTGCATTTTGTTAGGGGGAAAAAACCCAAAACAAATACCTAAGCTGAACCTCGTATTGCTAAGTCCAGACTTGGGCAAAACTGGGTTTTATATGTTTAGTTTTACCTGCATCTGAGCACAAGTAACATTTTTTGCTGTGGTTTTGGAAATTCTATCAAAGTATCTGCCAGTCACTTGTCAAATTCCATGCTGTCATTCTTGGATATAAAGATTTCAATAGCACTCCTGCTGAGCATGATAACTGCTTATGCACGTGTTTGAACATGTGGTGTAAACTGTGATCCTCTGTGTTCAAAGCTCCACAATGTTTGTCTAATCTGTTTGATGCTATTCTTCCCAAAAGGAATGTATTGTAACATCCCAAAAGATACAGAAGAGATAAGGTTCAGAAGACACAAAGGATTATACTTACACCTATGCCATAGCTCACTGAGTCCTCAGATTACAGAATGGTGAACAAACCCATATTACATCATATCACAAGAAAAGGTCATCGGAACCTGGCACTCATTAATGGTGTTGGAAAAAATTGCTGACTTTATTTCACATCTGACAACGTGTTGCAAAAAGAAGCTCTTAAAATTAAGCAATGAAAGAGAAACCAGAGTTAGTATATATATTCAATTTATGTAAACCAATAAATGCATATTGTGGCCTGGTTTTGCATTTCAGAAATGAATGAGAGGTTCATTCATAATTAAATATCCCCATATTTTCTATTAAAAAGGCAAAGATGTGTGAGATGTGTGCATTCAGTTGAGTTTACCAGTGTGCATCGGCATATAATCGTTCAAAGTTTTCAGGAAGCATAACTGCTATGCAATAGAAATATTTTTCCAGCACACCTACCTGCAACATTACTTTTGAAATAAAGTATACTGGAAACTAAGTATCAGGTATAAATGTTATCACTTGCTGAATTGTCAATGCTTGCCCTTCATAAATCACAATGTTACTAAATCTGTCATAAGGCAGACAATACAAAAGGTTGTACTGTGTCACTATTTCAATGACAACATACTTATTAACCATGCCTATTATTTTCCAAGCATGAGATTCTGCAACTTTAACAGTACTCGTTTGTTTAACCATTAACTAAGTACATTTGAAGATAAATTGTTGAAATCATTAGGGGCCTTTGCTATGTAGCATGACTGGTTTATGATCTGCATTAGAACCGCCTCCTTTTATTATGACGAAAGTATTTTATTTATAGCAATGATTGTTACATATGTTCTGAAATGATTTTTTGTAGTGGATGGGAAAGCAACACTGACATTTTAGCAAGAGTTTTGACTGATATTGGTAACTACATAAAGATAATAAATGTTGAACTGCATCTACCAAATTGGTAACTGTTATTAGTTACTGCTCTTGTTTAGTTTTTTTGAAAATTGTGCATTCCTGTAATACTATCGAGTGTTGTAAGCAAGACACAGGCACAATGTGCATTTTTTGATGTGAACCATAACTCTAGGTGGTAATTGAATGCCTATTTGCAAAGAGTAGGACTTATGTTCAAAGAATCATTCATACTGGATGTATGTCTTTATACCTCATCTTGATGGTAGTTATTGCTTGTGTAGCATCCTGGTGTGCCTTGCATCTTCCACACATGTATTTGCAAGGGTTGAACTGAAACACAATGAGTTCAATTGTAATCAGAGCATATTACATATTTTAGGTTTCTTATGAACCTACTTAATCAACAATTTGAATGGAAACGATGTGTTAGTACAAATCATGCCTTCTTTACTATCAATATATGCCTAAATTAAAGTTTCAACACCATGTCTTTATTAAAGTCATGACTGATTAACATTACTCATTGAAGAATTGTTTCCTTCCTTAATTGTACCCCTATGTTTGATCATGTAATCCCTCTAAAGTTTGAATATTTCCTTGAAAATTGTAGCTTCACTACAGAATTAATATAGAATTAGCTTGTTTAAGGTGCAAAAAGTTTGTTGCCTCTACTTTTATAACTGCAGGCTCAGTGAAAAGACCAGAAGTGTAGATATTCTTGTTCTGTATGAAAAAATAGCCTAAGACACACTTTCTGATTCTGAGCTTTCCTCCCTGTCCCTTAGTGTCTCTTGGAAAGCCAGCAGCTAGACTAGCTTGAGGTGACACTGGGAATACTGATGTTGATATATCATGCTTGTCTAGGGTATCAGTCACTATTTGTATTCCCTAACAGAGCTGGAAATGTCTTGCTTGTCAGATGAGTTCTTAAAGCATCCTTTGCTGATTTCTCAGCATCAGCATCTGAGTTACAGTTGATGATAATATTAAAGATCCAGAAATAAGCTCAATTTCCTGTGAACCAAGATGTAATCTGAATTAAGAAACATGTCTGATAGAAAAAAGAACAGACTCACTACCACATCTAATTAGCGAATCAACCATATTGCATCATTGGTTCAATTATTCTGCTTTGTTTTTCTTTTCTTTGTAGAACTGGCTTTGGAGAGTCTATCCATATGATAAACTAACAGAAGAGTAAAGAATAGTAAGAAAAAAACACTACATTTTTTACATGTTATCTAAAAGCTAAGAGATGGAAATGTTCAAATTCTTCTATCTAGCTATCAGTATTAAAAAAGCATATTGTACTAAGAATTGTCACACCAGTGGTGTCTCGAGAAACTGAAATGTTATCGGTTTTGCCTACAGTTAATATATCTGGTATTTATGCCACACATTGCAGCTGCTTGAATTTGAATCTCCAACATCTCCGGCTTAGATATTAGTATTGTTATATGCATTTATCACAACAATATAAGTGAGTACTTTCTTGGTGTCCTGGAACAGGATGAAAACTTCATGTGCAAACTATTATTAATACTCTTACTTTTTCTTACATTTTCTCAAACTATTCCACATCATAACTATAAGAATAGCATTTTCTTTTAGATGTTTCATCTTGCAGATGTGTGCCTATTGTGAAATAAGTTGGGAGCCTTAACTGGCAACCCAAGAAATTTGAGGGTGTACATCCAATTATTAATGTTTATATTTTGATTAAATCTCTGTGGTAGAGTTACCCAGTGTGCTGAATGATATTCAGTTGAATTTGATCATTGCCTCCTGCTATATACAGTATATTCCATAGTTATAAATGCAACTGCCACATTTATTTTGGCTTCCTAAGACTATTTTAAGATTACCAAAAACATGTTTAGTCCATAGTTTGGGCAGACTGGGCTATATCAGATGGCTGTGTCTGAATTCAGAATTTCAGTAATCAACACAAACAAGTTTTAACATACACAAAATCAAGTAATAATAATAAAAAAAGAACTCCAAATGTAACTTCCTTCAGAACTCCTTTTCATGTATAAATGGTCAGTAAATGTAGGGTAGGTCATATAAATCATAACTCTAGTAATCCAATAAGTTAGTATAATACATTTCCTACCTTGTGATGATCTTGAGGAACCGCTGGCAGAAAAGTGTCATAATTTCTTCTCATTTTGTGGTATATATCTTAATTTCTAACTTATTTCAATAATGCCATACTTTTAGAAAACGATCCCTAGCATTTAGATACCCTGTGTATCGCCTGTTTTATTACTGAACTCATAAAGCAAAAAAAAAATTATGAAGTCCAGCTATCACCCATTTAGGAAGGCATATGACTTCATGCTGGGATTCATTCCACATAATAACAGGTCTTTTATTAAAGGAACATCCCGGCACACTAAGTAAACAGCAATGTACAAAAATGCCACAAGGTAAAGAATTCTCTGAAGGTTCCTCTGCAAGCAATTGAGTTGTGGAACTGGCTATCTTTATCCCTGAGACAACATTTATTACTTTCTGAAACCCTCCAGGAATTGTCATTGGATGTTCACTAGGTATTCCTAACTTGTAAACATGGTCACTGTCCTTTGAAAGATTTTGCTTCATTGTAAAAGCTCAAAACAGTTGAACATACTCAGGTTTGATCAAATGTCTGTCTGAAAATATAGTTTGTACTTCTCTGTGCACTAAGTAATACACCAATGAATCCTAATTAGCCTGGTGGGGGGAAAGGGATCTGGAAAGTAAAAGGCAATAAGGTTCTTGCCTTACTTACAGTTAGCTATGTTAGTATCTAAAATGAAACTTTTCACAGAAAAAAGTTACAAAAATTCTTTGTAAGTTAGCACCTCAATTTGCAAAAAGCACTACATCTATTAATTCTCAGCATCCATTCCTACATATCCTCTTGGTAAGGATTTATCAGATGATTTTTTTGCTTTTCTGTGCTAATGGGGAATTTTTCATAACCATGTAATCTGCATAGTTTAATTACTAAAGGAATGTAAGACTATTTGTTGAATGAACAAGAATCTTAAGAAGTGTCTTAGTATATATGAGGGATATCAGCTCCTATTTCAGAATGGAAGCCATTACTAAATTATTTCATGAGAGGCAAGGATTAAGTTAAACTATGTTTGTTCATGACTGTAACTGCTGTTTTTCATAAATAGTGTGTCATCAAGGATTATATGCAAACAATAAAACAGCAGCACTGTCTTTCTCTTGTTTATGAGTTTTCATTAATTCATTGAAAAGAATCAAAGCTTCTGGTGAAACTATTTGCTATAATCAATGCTCTAAATCTTACTTTGCTTCATTAAAAAAAAAAAAAGAGTTCCCAAAACAAAACATACACTTACCTTTGCTGAAAGGTTGTGGCAGAGAAAGGCGGTGATGAAACAAGAATAAAGGAAAGGAGGAATTAAAGAACTTTCTGAATCATAAAGTCCAGTCTCCTGTACTGGGACATATCACATCAGATAATCAACACCAAACATTTTGAACTGTATTTTGAAAAGCTATTAATTTTTAAATTCCTCATCCCCTATTGGAAGATCAGTCCAGAACCTAATTTCTTTTACAACTATAAATCTAATTTCAGACAAAAATATATACATCTTTATTTAAAATCCAGTTTATCTCAACACTGCCTTTTAACTTAAGTAACTTTCTTCCCTTTTTCTTCTTTGTATGCTTCTAAATAACACTCATGCCAATTAACTCTTTCATCAGCTTTAAGTTTTTTCATTAGCATAAGTTTTACTTTCCTCCAAAAGATTTCCTATCACCCTACTACACTCCTGCAGCAATTGTTGTTTAAGCTCTATATTATGGGCAGGACTATTATTAATCTTGTTAGACTTCAAAAAATTGAGGGTTAACTCTTCCCAAATACAGCCTTATCAGCTTTACTACAGTACTTTTTGTTTTAGTTATCAATATTATGTTTCTTGCACCAGTAGTTTAGGATTTTCTGTTTTTCTGCTATGTCTACTGCCCATTTGATCACAGTGTTTGCTGTCAGTTTCCCAATGGAAAGAATAGTCTTTTCACTGATTTTGTGAAGTTTCTGTGTTCTCATGGATATTGATGCTTTATTTTTTTCTTTCTTGCTATCCCTTGTTTCCCGCATTTATGTTACTTCACTTAGGTAACATTCTCTAAGCCCAGGAGAAAAGACATCTTTTGTCTAATTCAGATTTCTCATCTTATTTCTTTTTTAAATTATTCTTATGAGTCATGGCAAGCCTATCACCAGGAAAAACATATACATATCCATGGATGTTTTGAATGAACATCTCTGTGCCTTCTTCACAGCACCAGTCCTTGATTAGTCTCTTAATCATCACCTCCAACCTTCTTGTTTAGAGAGTAGAAGCACCACTAAGCATCTTCCTTAGCTTGGTGTAGTAATCCTTGCTGCACTGTACTGAAAATTTTACAGTGACACTGCCAAAGAATGATCAGCAGGTTCTTTCACACTGTTTGCAGAATCCTTTTCAGCTTCATATGCAGAGCCTTTGCGATTGCTTCTGGCACATGGTGTGTGGGGTTTTTTGTTTGCTTGCTTTTTGTCACATATCTGTCAGTTCTTTTAAATAAGAAGTTTCCTATTTATGCGGACCTGCCTATTCTTCAGGTTGGTCTGGAACCTCAGTTCCCTCCCTTACATCCTGCTCCCCATCTGTAGATTGCTTTCCCTTCCCTTGTCCCTGTGACTACTCTGTGTACAAACTCTTTTCCAGCACCAGCCCTGGCTAATTCAATCTCTCCTCTTCCATGCTTAAGGAGATAGCAGCTCTTTTTCAGTGCTGTTTTATCTTCCACCTTTGATCTCTCTTTCTCCTCTTCAGTGCAGCATGCTTGCTCTTCTCTTCTACATTTGCTTTTCTACCTTGCTTCTTCAGAGAATCATAGAAGTGCTGGTTAGAAGGGACCTCTGGAGATCATCTAGTCCCAGTCGAAGGATGACTACTGCCAATACTAGATCAGGTCACCAAGTTTCCAGCCAAGTTTTGAGAACTTTCAAGGATGGAGATTCTAATATACCTTTGGGTACCATTCTGCTGATCATTCTGTTTTAGTGTTACTCTTCTGTCTTAATGAAGAAATTTTTTCTAACATCCAGTCTGAACATCCCAAACCATGACATGTGGTCATTTCTCCTTGTGATATCATTTGTCACTGCTGAGAAGCATCTGGCTCCATTATCCTTATAACTCCTTCAACCAGCAGTAGGCTGATCACACATTCCTCCCCTTAGCCTCCTTTATTCCAGATTAAACAAGCTCACCTTACCCAGCATCTCCCTGTAGGCTGTCATAGGTTTATAGAGTCATAGAATTATAGAATCATTTAGATTGGAAAAGACCTTTAAGATCATAAACTCCAACCGTAAACCTAACACTGCCAAGTCCACCACTAAACCATGTCCCTAAGCACCATGTCTGCATGTCTTTTAAATATCTCCAGGGATGGTGATTCAACCACTTCCCTGGGCAGCCTGTTCCAATGCTTGACAACCTTTCGGTGAAGAAATTTTTCCTGCTATCCAATCTAAACCTCCCCTGGCGCAACCGACACCCACCTCGCTACAACCTCCTTTCAGGTAGTTGTAGAGAGCGATAAGGTCTCCCCTCAGCCTCCTCCTTTCCAGGCTAAACAACCCCAGTTCCCTCAACTGCTCCTCATAAGGCTTGTTCTCCAGACCCTTCACCATCTTCGTTGCCCTTCTTTGGACACGCTCCAGCACCTCAATGCTTTTCGTGTAGTGAGGGGCCCAAAACTGAACACAGTATTCGAGGTGTGGCCTCACCAGTGCTGAGTACAGGGGCACAATCACTACCCTAGTCCTGCTGGCCACACTACTGATACAAGCCAGTTTACTAGTACTCTAGGCTCCTAACTGTCTTGACAACCTGCCACTAGGCCCTCGTGAGTTTTTCAATACTGCTTTTGCACTAGGGTGGCCAAAATTAAACGCAGTATTCCAGGTGTGGCATACATCATTTGTGAAGAGAGTGTACTGTTAACTCCAATTCAGTTTGGCATCCATTGTAACCTCACAGCCTTTTTAGCTGGACTGATATTCAGTCTGTTGGTTCTCAGATTGTACTGATGCTTACTTGATGCAGGTGTAGAACTTTGCATATTTCCTCATTGAACTTGAGGAGGTTTCTGTTGACCTAATCTTCAAGTATCTCAAAATCACTCTGGACTGAAGCTCTACTGCTCTACAGTCAGTCCCCATCCTTGTCCCCAGTTTAGTACCATCTACAAGTTTGCCTTTAGTTTTATCATCCAGGGTTTTAGTTAAGCAACCGAACAAGATCAGCCCCAGTATTTCTTACTGCTTATTGCCTGCTAATTAGATATTGAGCCACTGATTATTGTCCTTTGGTCCCTGTGGTCTAGCCAATTTTTAACTCATCTCTTTTCAGACTTGTTTTACTTTGGCATTGTGGTCACATGCTTCCAAAAAGCATGCTCCTTCAAAGCAAAGATCTGAACTCATATGAGTTTCTTATGAGCTCATATGACAATGTTTTGTTGAGTAACACATACCAAAAAGAAATCCCATGTCAGCACTTTGAGGTAGCCCTCTTTCCCAGGAAAAACAACAAACAGGGAGAAAGAAAAGACTATGCCAGTGATCATGCAGCTCTTACTTTCTCTGCCAAGAAGTTCACAACCATGCAAAAGCAAATGTTTTGCTCTAACACAAAAGTAATGGGAAGCTGCTGAATATTTGCATGTTCCATTGGATATCAATGCTGCCTGGAAGCAAAAACCTTCCCTCAAAGTATTGCTTCTGATGAATTCCTACAGCTAGAAAAGCCCAACATGTTCAGAAGTCAAAACCAAATAACATACCAGACAAGTGAAATAATTTTTAAGCATTTGTCTTTTCAATATTGTGTTCTCCCTCCCTCTCTGGCTCAACCACGCACTCCAGTGCACAGACACCCACAGATATCTGAGCCAACCTGCCAGCTGTAGCTCGGGAAAGAAAGTTCTGCATCAGGATGCTTCCATCTGCCCCACCCTGCCCACAAGGATGGCTGTAGACAAATTAAAATATCTGGCAAGCAAGTTCGGTTTTTCAACAAACAGTGACTTCTGAAGCTAGGCACATCATGAGGAGAGTTTGCGCCTTCTGCTTAGAGATGCAAGTCCTCACATTTTCATCAGCCAAGCAATCCAAAAGCTCAGAAGATGAAACACTTATCCTTACCAGTAAGCGGTAAAGTTGGGTTTGACAATGATGCTTTTAACTCCATTTTGGAGTCTCATTTAGCTCATGGCAGCCATCTTGTTGCAGTTCTCAAAGTACAACTTCTATCAAACTGAAAAAGAACCTCTCTCAGAACTGACCTTACAGGTACAGCCTAGCCCTTAATGATTTTAAAGTCTCAAATATTTCTGCATGTATTTATTTAAAATGCATTTCAGCTTACATTGAAAAGACAAATATAACCTCACACAGGTTAATTTATTTCTGCATGTATTTATTTAAAATGCATTTCAGCTTACATTGAAAAGACAAATATAACCTCACACAGGTTAATTTAAAAACGCTGGGTGTAGTGTAATTAACTTACTGTAAAATACAACTGCTATGTTTGTCTGATACCTCTGTGTCTTGAAATTACTGTGATGACATGAAGTCTCTCTGAATCACAATAAGACATTGCTGAGCACTGTTGTCCACCCTAATCGCTCCGCTATTGGAGTTCGCCAGAAACTAAAAGCAAGACGTGCCCATACACTCAGAACGTATTCATGGTGGTTTAAGAGTGGCTATTTGACATTTAAATCTCATTTAGATCTCATTTGATTTTGTCTTTACAATATCTTGGTTCGGTTGCCTTCTGTATAAGTGTGATGGGAGCCAGACTGTTTGGTGAGAGAGCCTTCTGAAAGCCTGCGTTGTGCTGAAAGCATGGTAATCCCCTGTCTTTAGCTTCTAATGACCTGTATTCAGTGAATTTATACCATTTTATGATTGTTTGTGTTTCATTTTAATTTTGAAAGATGCCTTCCTCCTCTTGCACCCCTCCCTTCCACAGTATTATTTCTGTGCTAAAATATTGAGATTATACCCATTTTTTTGCACTTATTGCAATAAATTTGTTTCAGCTTGGTGAATTTATACTGTTATTATACATCTTTTTGTAAATGCTCAAAGTTTCTTAACTTTTGTGTCTGAATTTTTTTGCACAGAATTTGTCAATTCTGAGAATGTAGTAGAAAAGTCTGTCCAACTATTTATTAATGAGAGCAGGTGAAAGCACACCTCTTTCATTACAAAATATACTTTTTTTAATAAGTTGCCATAAAACTCCAACTCATTTATAGTTTTTAATGTTTTGATTGGCTTGTCAGTATTGTGGATAACACCTGTATGCACAGGAGAAAGACAAACTATTACAAAATGTTAAGTCTTTATAGCTTAAATCCATGAAACATCTCTGTTACTGGAAGTTTTAACACTGTATAAATGCAATCAGTCAACATTGTAACTAAGTCTTTCCAATACAGAAAAGATTTCACTGTAGGAATAGGTTTATTTTCTGAAATCTTCATGATCATATGCAGTTAACTTCCTCAGTAAAAGAGAACTCATTTCTCCTGTGAGATTCCTGCAGTTGGTAGCAGTGAGATCGCAACAGAAAATGGAACAATTGTCAGCTACCCAAGCCTAGAAGCTTTGAATTTTCTGTTTTATTTCATATGGAAAATCAGGACACAAAGCCTTATGTTATTATAATGTTAAGTTTATACATTTACAGTCTTGGAAGAGAAGAAACATGAAAGTTAAAATTGAAAATGAAATCTTGATGCTTTCCCTGAAGCAAGCGCTTAATTGTGTTTATTACTGCATAATTGTGTTGTAACAATTAGCCCACATATTTTTTTCTCTTCAACAAAGGCCCCAAGCCTGCAAATACTTATTAGCTACTGGATGTTTCCTGGGACCACACACAGTATGTAAAGTTAACTTCATACATAAATCTTTATATGTTTAGATATGAACTAACTTCAGTTAGGAGAATTTGGAAACCTAAAGAAATGACAACAAAAAATTGTCATCAGTTTTATATATCATTACAAAACCTGAGTCCGTCTGTGTTAATACTAATGCGTCGTTCCAGAATTAATTTGATAAACCTTTCCATGATGATGAATGTCTGTAATCTAACTTTTACTTCAGTGGATCAGTTCTGGCAGCACATCCCACGGAATGAGACACCACCAGAATTGGAGGGAGATGGTACAATGTGTGTAGTAGACACACTGGATGTTTAATTCTGGGGTAGTAACATTCTTTCCAGTAGCACTTTGCAGCAAAGAACCAAATAAAAATATCCAGGTGATTGATTTATGTAAACGGATATAAGTAACCCTAAATTAATATTAAGATAGATTTTTAAACAGGGAAGACATCTGTAATTTCCATAACTCGTCTTTGAACTTGTATATAACTTTATTCCATTTATTTTTTATTTTTACCGTATTTTGCAATCATGTTTACTTTCAATATATTAGCAGTCACTTCAAAATCCTGGTAAAGTAGCAAGCAGCTACAATACCTCAGCCCTGCTATTAGTTCCTAACAAAGAACGTAAGGTATTTAGCATTTGCCCTGTGAAGCACGCTGGAGTTAACACATCCTGATTTATTAATTTCAGCCATTAGCAGCAAACCAAAATAACGTAGAAATGCTTTTGGTATCCTGTGGTTCCTCAATTTGTCTAGTTCCTGTCTTATGATTTATTTTTCCTAGATTCCATTGTCACCGGGCTCAGCAGCACCCTCCCAAATTCTGCAGTGACACAGGAGATAGGGAGGGCAGGCAGTGTTTCCTTTTGGAGGCAGGAGGTCAGGCAGAGTGTTAGAAGGGCAGCCTGGGGTCAGAATAATACAGAATAATACAGTAGGAGTACAGAGAGTACAGTTAGGTTAGCATATTGTTCTGGGGCTGGGAGCCTTTTTCAAACCCTGATCCATCTTCATCCTTGTAATTAGGCGATCCGTGCTTTCAAAGAAAGTGTTGCTATGAAACACGTTGGCAAATGAAGGCAAATTTGAGGCCTGCTCGTTTAAGTGTTGGGCTCATTGTTCTTGGTGGTGTAATTGGTGATCAAGAAGGCAATAAAACGGCATGGCCATTAAACGGCCTGAGCTGAAATTGAAAGGGGAGCATTTATATGGTGCAAGCTGCTGCGCGGAGGCTGTAACTTTCACCCTTACGTGAACCAGAGTTTACGGAAAGGCCTGATGGCATGGCTCTTGTTTCACCTCCAGGAGGCGGGGAGAAAAGAAGGGGGGAAAAAAATCAAAACTAAATAGAATTAATGAGCCTTCACACATTGTCCTGTTTCTTTTGTTGTGAAAAAGCTGGGCGAAAATTAAGTGGGATAAGAGAGGGTGGAAAAGAAACACCATTAATATCAGGTTGTAAATTCTACAAAACATTAACTTCATTACATGGCAATTACTGTCTGTAATTGGCAGAACGAAAGATTCTACTTTCTCATCAGTTACTGGTTGCATAGGACTCAGCATTTTTTTTTTCTTGGCAAAGGTCACACCACTGATATAAAGAATACCTTAATGTGAACTAAAAGTATAACAGGTTCTTTTGCAAATAAGCAAGGGTGTAACTATTAATTGCTGCTAAACATCTCACTCTGTTATTTTGTGCCAAAACGTGGCTCACAACTTAGAAAGATAACAACATTAATGGTGTAAAAAGGAAAGCTTTTATTATTTCATGGCTACATGGTCCTACTTTTTGAACAGAAGAAAAACATGATTTAGAAAGGGACAAGTTTATAAAAAAACACTGTTTGCTTTTGAAAATAGTTATTTCAAGAATTTCTTAAAAATAATTGTCAAGGGTGTGCATGGCAAGAAATCATATGCTGTATGAAGAAGCATTCTAATTTTTTACAATTTCTGTTATTATTACACCTTTGGATTGACCTTGCTATTAATTTATCACTTACCTAGTGCATTTATGAAAATATTCCACATATGCTGTAAGTTGAACTATATCCTGCCTCAGATTTATGTATGTAACTTCAGCTGAAGCTCACGTCCTTAAGACACATGTTCAATGTCTAGTGGATTTTGTGAGGCAGCTGTAGAGGAAGACATTTAATCTAAATCAGTCTTGGAGTTTTCTGAAGGATGTATTTATTTCAAGAATTACATAACGAAGGAATATGATGAGGGAAGAGATCCATTTTTCACATGGACATTAAGAAAATAAAGTTGGTTTTGGTTTGTTTTTTTTTTGTTCATTGATGGAGCCAAACAGAAGTCAAAATTTCAGAATTCCTATCGCTAAATTTCAACATTCACCTTAAAACACTGAGAAATACAGAGTGAGGAAGTATGCCTAATTTTATTTAAGAAATATTGAGCTATATGATTTGCTTATTTTTTATTAACAGAAAGCGTTGAAACACTATTGAGTCAGAATATTTTCATTTCAGTTTGTTGGATAAAAAACATTCATGTCCCTTCTGCACTTCATGGTGCTGTAAGGCATTCTCTGGGCTGTAGTTCAGGGCTGCCAGGTTCCCACCGCTCTCTGCTCATCAGACTGTTTCTCTTTATGCCCAGCATGCCATTTCCAACATGGAAGACACAAGTCCCACCAAGAAGCTTTGCCTCTGAGAGGAGAAGAGCTTAAGGAGCCTGAGTGGTCCAGATAACTTCTGTGAGATGCGGGTATTCTATCACAGGCAGAAACAATGCTCATATAAAAACAAAATCAGTTCGGTGTGTTCAATACATTGAAATGATAAAAAAACACCAGGTTATACCAATTCATAATAGTTTTTTTCATATCAGCAGAATGAAATTTCCTGATTAAATATTCAATATTTGTGGACAAGATTTAAATTGAAAGTCACTTAACAGTCATTATTCAAGTAACTACTTATTTTTATTGTTTCTACTTAGTTTTGCTCATTATTTTTAATTTGATAAAAGCATTTTCTGATGTGCTTTATCGTATTATTATTGGAATATTTGTGACTTTGTAGTTGATATTTTCTCTGTGTTTATCTCCTGAATACTTTATTTTTTAAAGTGAATACTGCATTCTCCCCTGCCCAAATAGCCAGAAAGGTTCAAGTAATGACAGAAAAAGGCCACGACAGGAATGCTTTCACCATGTTTGAACTGGTTCAAGGAAGGGAAGGCATATGATCTCCCTGAGGCTAAGAAAATTCTGTAGTTTGGAATACGTGCAAAAAGCACAGATTCATTTCTTTTCTAAGAAATATGAAACCCAGTGGTGAAGTGGAAAAGGTGGAGGAGAGATGTCTGAGGAAACTGTCAAGCAAAAACCTGAGGAAAGTAAAATTATTCACTGTTTTAAACCATTACTGCCAATGAGCCTTTGGTTGTCATGCATACCTAGGCCAGAATCTGGCCTGTGATGAATTGCATTTTGAACTACATTTGATTAACTAAAAAAAAAGAAAGGATTGATTCAGATATATTGAGACATCATAAGCCTTTGTCTACTGATAAGTGTGAGAATAAGTTAAATTGCGATTGGCTAACAACATTTGCTCTTTGGCTACTACAGCTACACCATGCTTACAGAATTGTACAAGTAATTTTTCTGCATGGAAAACTTGCAAGAACAATATATCAGCCTGGTTTCATCAACGGTAGTTTCCACAACATATGAGAAGAAGTCTCTCTGACAGCAGGTCATCAGCTAATTTGATTTTACATCTGATATCCGCTAAGTCCACCCCAAGCCCTCAAGCCTTATGCAGCCATGTGAAAGAAGCTCTTGCTGCGGCAGGAAAGCTACATAGTGTGACTCAGTGCAATGCAATATTCTGAATGAGCTGAACTAGCCTGGGATCTGGAGGCAGTAGAGACAGGTCAGCGTTGCACTCCTCATGGACCAATTAGTACTGCCTAAAAAGGACACGAATTAATATTCTTCCACGGTGCTGCACTGTTCAACAAAAATGTAACAGCTCTGCCCAGTGGAGTGATGACATTGCCAGGCTCTCCAAGTCTGCCCCATCAGACAGCGCTGCACCATAGGACCTGGCAAGAGCCAGATCCACCCTCCTTAAAAAAGGGTTACTGGGACAAATAAACATGTACAGACAAGATAGATAGTGCTTTCATCAGTATCAAAATAGGGACAAATTGGTATACTATAACTGAGAAATAAACCTTTTCCTAGTCACTTTTGCTGGCAATTCAGATGTAAAAGCTATGTTTGAAAGATGCTTATGGGGCTAGAATACTGGTTGTAGTTGGGATATATTCTGTGCAGAGGAGAGACAGTGGGATGAGGACAGAGATAATATGATTATAAGGCTTCTATTTTTAGAAAACAATATTCTTCTCTCCTCCCTTTGTGACAGTATTATTTCAGTGTAGAAATACGTTTAGTATGATCTTTTTATCTTAAAAATGCCCCATAGACATTACTTTTTTCAAGGAGACATAGGGAAGCTCAACAAAATTCAGGTTTTAGTCACTTTTCTTTTAAAGGTATAATAAAGGAACAGGAAAAATTCTACACAACACTAATACTCTATTTTGTTACTGTTTCAAAAGTAGAACTGAAGGCAAAGCTGCTAAAAATTGTCCAAATAACTTCAGTAATAACAGGAAGAAAGGAGTTTTTAAAAAGGAGAAAGTTCTAAAATAATCTAAAATCTAAATTTTCATAATCTAATATGTGAAAAGAAAGACAAGTTTATTATTGTTTTGGACTTCTTTGTCATAGATGTTTCTTCCCAGCTGAATCAACAGACCCATCCAGAAGTGCATGCCTGCATTTGGGGCAGTTGTTCTTCACAACACATGCGGCTCCAGTGGAACTGTCAAAGGTGCCTGGCATACCTCGAGAATTAAGTGACTCTCATTCTTTGAGCATGACGATGCTGATTATCATCAGCAGAGACAACCTTAAGCTGCTTCAGTAACCTGCACCCTGTCTATTTACAGGGAAGAAAGAATCTGTCTGTTTTCAGTCCTGTTCAGTCTTTGGCCTCTTTTCTTGGAACAGCAGCCAGTACCCACATTCTGACAATTCATACGTGCTGAAGAGTAAACTCAAGTTACAACCTGAGTGTTGGCCTGTGCATCCCATCTCTATATATTTTGAGTGATGGTAATTTTTAATTTGAATTCTGTGGCTGTATGGAAGCATAGTTTAAATTAGTATAGCTTTTCAGCTGCAAAGTGCAAAGGCTTCATGTCTCTTAAGCATATGAGATGCCATTTTTCTCAAGGAACCCCTACCTTTATCTGTCTTTGAATCAAAACTTGTTCAATAACTATGCAATGCATTTTTGTCAGCATGACACAGCTTTGTCGATAATTTGGCAAAATATATTTGTGGGGTAGGGTATAGATACAGTAAACCCAGCCTCCAAAAATTCAGCAGTACCTCACATTGAGAAAATATCACATAATTATAGAGATATGATGTCATTCATTTAAGACTAGCCAGTCAATTTAAGGAACATCACATGTAGGACGTAGTTTCAGAGGACAGCTCAGCTCAAAAGTAATCTCTCAGCTGCATTTTTTTTTTTAATGTGTGTACCACTAGTATTTTCTGCAGAGGTTAGAACTGAGTGACACTTAAAAGAAATCACTGATTGAAAAGGTTTGGGTCTCTCTTTAGAGTTCTGAGATGTAATAAGATTCATGCCAGTCCTGCAAGTCATATTTTTCTTTCTTTAGCTGGATGTGGGATTTATTCCAGTCAGAGGCCCAGGGAGTGATATGGCAATCCATCTTAGGATAATTATGTGAGCACTGCCACATAAGATCTGATGCCCTCAGGACAGAGCATGCTTCCAACTGCTTTGTAAAATTATCTTAAATACTTCATCAGGGCAGTTCACATACCAGTTCCATAAGTGCTTCTTTCTAAAGCTTCGTGGGGATGTGGGTGGGGGAATTAGTCCACATGAAGCTCATTTTTGGCACATTGAAATACTTGTGTTCGTATGACGCATCTCATAGGATATATTACCTGATGAGATAGGAGTGTAAAGTATAGACTTTTTGGAAGTGTCATAAGTTTGCAGCAGATTAACTGTTTGCTACTGTTCACATGGGAACATCTTTTCTTATTGAGTCCTACTGTATCCAGCATAGGCCTTCAATTTCCATCCCTTACTGCTTTTCATTTCTTTGTCCTATTTACATTTTTCCTCTGAGGTCATATTAACTGTATGTAATGTTCTTATTTAAATACCTGAATTGATTCTCCATTTGCACTCATGTTTTAAGCTCAGTCTGAGTTTGAGTACTGCTGTACCATGGAGTGTGCCTTTTTCAAGGAATTTTGCCATTCAGACACCCAAACACAGCATGTACTCACCGTAAACACCAAAGGACTGTAGGAGAGGTGACTTGTATGAGCCCAATTTTGAGACTTTTTTCTAAATTCCATTCCAGCCAATTGAGTGGGCACCAACGGAAAACTCATGGCTACTCGGTGAACGAGTGAAACTTGCATATACTTTATCTTTCAAGTTAGTGCAATGTGCCAAGTTCTCCCACTGCTTTTCTTTTATTGGAACTAATAGCTGCATGGTTTCTTCCACTAAATATTCTACGTGCTACAGTTGCAGTTTTTTAAAAATACATTTTTATAGATGTTTTCTGATAAAACTCATTACAACTCCAAATGAAAATGTAGTTTTAAGCATGTTTTAATGAGAATTTATAACAATCATTCTGAAACACAGAATATTCTTCTGATCCATGGTGCAGTGATTCATGGCAGGCAAGCTGATGGCAAGCCCACCAATTCAAGAAGTGATCTACCAGATGGATGGTGGTCAGACCCCTCTGTTTGCACTGACATAAGTTTCCCTCTCTGTACTTATTATGATCAGAGTGCATATTCCTATTGATTATTTTGCCATTCACAAACCATCTTGACCATTACCTAGACCTCTGCAATTATGCCAAGAGTGGCTGCAGAGCAAATGCTTGTTAATTGGACTGTTAGGTGCAGTGTCCTTTGCTGGGGACCTAAAATCTTCTCACTAATTCATAGCTGGGATCACTTTATTGCTGGGTTTGCACAGGTTTTATGAGAGCATGGGGTAACTGATGGCTGGAATACAGAAACGGAGACAGAGAGAATCATAAGCATCAGAGCCACTGTAATTAATTCATCTGCCCAAGAGAACATGGAACATAGCCTTTCACAAAAGCTTTGAAAAAGGCCGGACTGCAGCTCATCCACCAAGGCAGACCTTTATTTAACAGAACGTTCATGAGATCTGGCCAAATGCTACCCACAATTTCTTGAACAATTACTTTACTGATGGTCTCCATCTGATAACCTGCCTGTCACTGCATGGCTCAGGGATGCAAATTCTTTTCTCCTATTCATTGCAGGATCCTCGCTGCAGTTTGGTAGATCTTGTATTGAACTTCTTTTATCATAGGCCTTATCATTAAGCTGGTTGCATGCACTCATCTCCTTCAGCTGCCTCCTCTCTCAACAGCCAACCTTGTTTGCTAAGTTTGCAAGGTTTGATTAAGCATAAGCTGTGGCAGTCCCACTGCAAAATCCAAGTTATACCAAAGAAAAGTTTATTATTCAGTAACTTATCTCCAGTCAGAAGCAACACCTTTGCTGGCTCCCTGTTTTACAGTTGTGCAACTGTTTTGCAGACTCTTCCAACAGAAGAGATCCGGTGGCTGAGACAGCGTTCTGTGCCAGTAAGACTGAGGTTTAGGCCTACATGAAGGCCGGATGTTCTGAGCTATTGTTTTATGCAAAATACATAACTGTTGAAAGCTGTTAGCTTACTTCATTGACTTGAAAGCAACAAAGCTTCATTGTATATTTCTCAGTTCTTCCCTGTGAGTTTTCCCTTCTGTCTTGACACCAAGGCTTCTTCTAGTCCCTCCAGTCTCTTCCTTAGTTCAGAAGCCACAGACGTCCACAACCCTGCACTCCCTTCCCTCTTCTTCTTGAGGGCGTTTGTTCAAAAGTGAAACATGATGAAAAAACAATACTAGCAAAGAGTTGCTCTCTTTGCATTTTAAAGCATTGTTTCTTTTGACTTTTATTTAAATGATTTTTTTTTTTTAAATAAAAATTTAAGGAAAAGAGAGGATGAGTTTGTTTTGCGTCTTCTGAAATGATAGTAGTTCTGAATTTTATGTTCTTTAATAAAACTATGCTGCAATTCCTTGACTCACTACAAAAATAAGAAAAAGATCAGGATTTAAGATATAAACAAACTCAAATACTATCAAGAATGTGTCACCATTATCCTGAAACAGGATTTTACAGTAAATAAGAAGACAAAAGAAACAAACCCCCACTTATTTCTCCCTCTCTTCTTATAAAAGAGAAGAACAGAGCTGGCAGATCTTTAAGGACACTTTCCAAAAAGTGCAAGAGCTCTCAATCCCCAGGTGTAAGAAATCACGAAAGGAAGGCAAGAGACCGGCATGGATGAGTCAAGACTTGCTGGTCAAACTAAAGGACAAGAAGGAAATGCACAGGCAGCGGAAGCAGGGACAGGTATCCTGGGAAGAGTATAGGCACACTGCCCGGTTGTGTAGGGATGGGGTCAGGAAGGCCAAGGCACAACTGGAGCTAAATTTGGCAAGGGATGCAAAGAATAATAAGAAGGGCTTCTGTAGGTGTGTCAGCCAGAAAAAGAAGGTCAAAGAAAGTGTACCCCCCTGATGAACATGACTGGCAAACTAGTAACAACGGACGAGGAAAAAACTGAGGTACTCAACAACTTTTTTGCCTCAGTCTTCACTGGCAACCTCTCTTCCCACACCTCTCAAGTGGATGGACTGCAAGGCAGGGACTGGGGGAGCAAAGTCCCTCCCACTGTAAGAGAAGATCAGGTTCATGATCACCTGAGGAACCTGAACATACATCTGCACTGGTGAGACCCTACCTGGAGTACTGCGTCCAGCTCTGGAGTCTTCAGTACAGGAAAGACATGGACCTGTTGGAGAGGGTGCAGAGGAGGGACACAAAAATGATCAGGGGGATGGAACACCTCTCCTATGAGTAAAGGTTGAGAGAGCTGGGGTTGTTCAGCCTGGAGAAGAGAAGGCTCCGGGAAGACCTTATTGTGGTCTTACAATGCTTAAAGGTGGCTTATAAGAAAGATGGGGACAGACTTTTTAGTAGGGCCTGTTGCAATAGGACAAGGGGTAATGGTTTTAAACTAAAAGATGGTAGATTCAGACTAGATCTAAGGAAGACATTTTTTACGAAATGGGTGGTGAAACACTGGCACAGGTTGCCCAGAGAGGTGGTAGATGCCCCATCCCTGGAAACATTCCAGGTCAGGTTGGACGGGGCTCTGAGCAACCTGATCTAGTTGAAGATGTCCCTGCTCATTGCAGGAGGGGGTTGGACTAGATGACCTTTAAAGGTCCCTTCCAATCCAAACCATTTTATGATTCAATGATTCTATGATTCTAAGACAGTTTTGTAAATACTACTGTTACTGTTATTAAAGCTAGACTTTTCATACTACTCTCAAATATGTGCTTCATTCCTTTTTAGAATATAATACCTTATGGTACCCGTTTATGGTTTTCCCTACAAAAATCTCTGGAAATGTCTATCAATGAAAAGTGTATACTGATAAAAGGCCTGATGTTGATGAGTAAATAACAAAGAAAATGAGTTGTTTATTTTGATAATAAAAAAGTTGTATGAGAAATCCTTTATTTTAGTTGTAAATTTATGAGAACGGTCACTTTATTATTTCTTCTATTTTGAAATCAAGAAGCCCCTTATCATTTGTTTTGTAACACCATTGGGTAAACCTTATAATTATGCCATAGAAGGAGAAAAATAAATCTCTGACTCTCTTATGGTTAAGTGAACAGGCATAATGTAGTAAAGTCTGTTTAACAAACTCTCTTTTCAAACCGGAGGGTCATCTAAGTTGTCTTCTTTGTAATACAAATCCACCCTAACATAATTTCTCTTCTAGTCTATGTAGTCTAGGTAATAATACATGTGATTAAAATTCTTGTTATTTTAATGAGGAAAACATACTTAGTTTACTGTATAAGTCATAAGCCAGAAAGTTGCATGTTCATATTCCCACAGTGTGAGTTCATATTACACAATATACTGTAAGGAATGAAGACAAGATAATTATGGTTTTAAGGAAGCACAAACCCACCCTTTCTGCAGCACAAACCAGTAATTAAAAGACTTGTAATTGGTTCTTGTATCCACAGATTTTAAAATTATGAGCTCTACCAGCCATTTCATGTACCTCCTTCAGAATCCAGATGCACTTTGTTAAGAGTTCATTCAGTCACTTGAAACCACCTCAGTGAAACTCTCTGCTTTTGCCACTCTAGATCTTTACACATCTCTAGAGTTTTAAAACTTTTGTTTAAGCAAAAAATGGGTTTCATTTTCTCTTCCTATAAAGCGTTGCACATGCTAAAGGTGACATCCCCAGAAAGTGAGGTTTGAAGAACATACTTAAAATTAATTTTCCTGAAAAGGAAGAATATTAAAATACTTAATGTAGGCAGTTCTAACCAAATACAGATCTGAAGTACAGTATTGCTACATTAAAAAATAAATTGACCAAACCCCACAAAATTTAAAAACATTCCTTTTTCAGTGTGTGGTGAGGAAAACTTACTGTAGGGTCTGTCTCCCATGTATGCAGGACAAAAATCTATCAAATTAGTATGTCCAGGCCTTTTAATAACAAGAATCTGTATGCAAAAAGAGCAAAAATTTTATCACATATCAAACATCAAAGGAAATTTTCTACTGAGACCTCAAATCAAGAAGAGAACATTAAGAATTCTAGTAACATCAAGTATTTTCTTCTAGTGAATGCAATATTTTGAATAAAACAACAGCAAATATTTGAAGATCCTTTGGTGCTCTTGAAATACTCACTATAATTTAATGTAATCTGACTCAAAAACAAAATATCAGACAAAACCCCTATATTTCAAAATTCCTTTTAAAATGTCTAAAAATGTGATAGAAATCAGTAAAGTTAGCAGAAAAGCAAAAACATACATACCTGTATAAACCATGTATACTTACAGCAGTAAACCATTTAAACCCATATAACAGCATGGTTGCCTTACCTTTGCCTGTACCACTATTCCTTTGTGTATAACTGTTTCCTGCAGAATATAGGTTATCATCCTGTATTGCTAAGCAGTTTTAATACTTATAAAATAAAGAGATTAAGGTTAAGATTAGGAAATTTTAAAATGCTGCAGTCCAACAGACTATGTAGTCCATTCTCTCTTTAAAGCATAATCAAGATAATGCAGAGATTAGTAGTTCCCTAGAAAATGAAAGCCCGATGAAGTCCTTCAGGGGAACCAGGGGGTATCCAGATGGAATATTTGTATAGGTTCAATACACCTGAAATTTACTGGGAGGTATTTATGTTTTCTAAAGGAACTGTCCTAACAGGTTTAGGGATCCAGAGTCTTACACAGAATTTCAAATAGTAAGAGCTGTAGGAAAGGAAAGTATTATTTCATTCACCAAATCACTTCAAGGTCAGAATGTAAAACAGAAATTTAAAAAACCCTCTACTACCAAGGCACTTGCAAAGAGGAAACAGAATATTGGTAGCACTAGATGTTGCTAATGGAAGAGGGGAATGCAATCCATGAATACATTGCCGTATTCATACTAAGATGCATGAAAATATCTGCTTTTATACATACATTATTAATAGAAAAGTGAAGAACCTGCAAGTTCTTCAACAACATTATGATCCTCTGATCTTTCACACCAAAATTTTCTTATTGGCTATAACACACAATTACAAGGCGTATCTAGAAGAGATGAAGAAAGGGAATCTCACAGCCAGGACATGGAAGTGCTTCTCCACACAGCCTTTCCCCTTGAGCTTGGGGCCAGGCCAGGCATTTATCTGGGTTGCAAGGTGACCAAGACAGTGTAGTAGTTACTGACCACCTATGGCTTGATCCCCTTACAGCTGGTGGCTGAGTTCTTGAGCCAGTACGTGATGTATCCCCAGCATGGGAGCTGCATTTGAATTGCTTAGATGATGCAAGCTGGCCACTGCTGGCATACAGTAAGTGGGGTAACCCACAAAACACACTGCGCAGGCTAGCTCAAATGCTACATCGGTGTTGCTGCATTCCCTGCAGACAGTAACTTGTCTGGCAAAGAAACAAGGTTACAGATATAGAGAGAAGGCTCTCTAAGTACTTAAGCTCCAGTTTATGATATGAACAGCAGCACCACGTAATTCAGAACTGTCCCTGACTGTGTCAAAATGTCACTAGTTTCCTAGCATATGAGGCCACAGTGCTGGCATTAGAAATAACATGTTTTTCTTTTGGCCTGAGGGGGAATTGAAATGCCTCTCTAAATAGACCTTCTCACTTCTTGCCATAAACGCTATAGGACACGAGGATTAAAGGTTTTGACTGAAGGCAGCATTCTTTGTAGAATTAAAAGAGAGAGGGAAAAAAAAAAAAAGAAGGAAAAGAACAGCGTTGGTGTCTAAGAGCAGAGTTGTGTTCTGTGTTACGTGTTGCAGAATATTTAACAGTTATGGAGGTTCAGCTGCTCAGCAATTACAAATGAAGAAAAGCAATGCAAATTATATATATATTTTAAAATGTATACATAATATGTGTATATATATGTCTATAATATGTGTATACACACACATGCATATATGTGTGTGTATATACTTCCATGTGATGGCTAAAATATGGTGTGTGTGTGTATATATATACACACAAGCACATTTTAGCCATCATTCTGCACCTTTTCTCTTGTTCATGAGTAACCTTATTATATAGTTTGGATATAAGCATAGAAACCAAAGATTAGTTGGAAAGTATTTTTCTTACATATCTTTATAGATTCCTTGATTTTATCCAAAGCCACAGTGGAATTGAGAACAAAAACACTTTAAAAAAATCAAGAGAATTTTTGTTATTATATACAGGGTGCCACAAAACGCTGTTGTTCAGAGAATTAGTGATCCAAGATTGGAATAATTATCCAGTCTGCATAAGCCAACAAGCCACTTAATTTTTGAAACATATTGTGCTTTTGCACTTTTAAGTACAAAATATTGAGCTACATGATAAATTTATGAAAAGCTTATCCAGACATAATAGAAATATACCTTCCATAATAATGATCTGTGAACCTCCTTAAAGAACCACTCTCCCCAATTCCACATGGACAGTCTAGCAGACTGCTTAGATGTCTCCTTAGGTTGGTAGAGTACAAAAGGTTGACCATTTTCCTTTTCTGCTCCTCAGCCTGTGGAAAAACTAATCATTTCAAGCAGAAGCAATATTTCATAGCCCTGCTTCCCTGCTGTTTGTATTTAAGAAGAAATCTGTGAACATTTTAAGTGATCCATCCCTTAGTACAGCAGATAGCACACCCAAAATACTTAATGTTGCTTTAGAAATACCTGTCAGGGTGCCCTGCGGGCCGGGGGCTCACTGTGGGCTGGGGGCCAGGAGTGCTGGGAGCTCCCCCAGGTCCATCAGGGCAGGGCTCTTCCTACCACCCCAGCCAGGAGCAGGGCAGCTGGGGGGACACTGGGACAGCCCCAGCCCCGGGCACCAGCCACTTCCCTGGAGACGAGGTTTCCACTACTGCCTGGAGTTGCAGAGTTTGAAACACCCAAGAAAAACTTGCAGTTTGCTGGTATTTTTTTTTTTCCAGCCAGTCTCAAGCCACATACACATTAACATAATTATAAAATTGATACTTTGTTGAACTTAGTTTGACTGAGGGTTGAATAGTAGTTTAGACTGAGTCCGGTAATTTCTGATTTGATGTCATTATTTCTCATTAATGAAAGCAATATCAGACCTATTCCTTTTACTCTACATCTAGTCATTTGTTGGACAACATGACGACAGAAGTTCTGTAAGCATGGACTTAATGCCACCATCTTATTTCAAGGCTTCTTTGCCTTTAAAGTAGAAAGATAAATTCTTCAGCTATAGTAAAATACTATGGCAATAGTTTTTTAGTAAATGGCAATTTTACCATTGCCCTCCAAAACCCATGCCAACAACTCAAATGAATATAGTAAAAAGAAAAAAAAAAATGCCACGGCATTTGGACATGAGTGTCAAGATAGACAGCCAAGTATTTATGAAGCTGATACTCAAAGCAAGGGGCACGAAGAGAGTAATTTATGGGCTCTGACCCACTGATTTCTCTCTCCCTGAGGCAAGGCATTTGGCAAAAAAATGTAAAAACAAGTGCTGAAAGTTAGACATCCAAATCTATTACTTACCTATATGAATGGTGTGATTTCTGAAGTTCTGGGTATTCTCAGGTCCCACTGACTTCACTGTCAATATGGGCAACTCAGAACCTTTGAAAAAAGGCAGACCACATATTTAAGTACCAAAGAGTGATTGAAACATATAGTTACAGACATTCAAGATTAAAAATACTTCCTTTAAGCAATGTTCATCTGATTCTATATCTCTAGAATAAAGATGATAGTACAAAGAGGTATTTGTGAGAGCTTGTTAAATTATGTAAATATAAAACGTTAGGCATATGAATGCTACTCCTACTATCAGGGGAAAAAATTCTAGAAAAAGAGAGGGTTTTGGAATTTGGAATTTGGAAACTGTATAAAATAGTCAATCTGCTATACCTAATACTACTTTACCACAAACTTCATAAAAATAGAAATACACAGTTGCTTTTAGAAAGCTAACAAATATTTCCTGATGTGCACACACTATGAGTCTTGATAATCACATCCTGATCCATTGCATGCTGTTACATACAGTAACTGGATTATGCAAAGGGGAAAAAAAGACAAAGTAAAAAATCCCATCCCACCCACTCTATATTTTTACTTTTTTTTTTTCTGAGTGTTACATTGAAACAAGCAATAAAGAGCAGTGTGGCATCTAATTGAAGCAAACTTTTATAACATTGTTCTGCTTTATGTGTTTATGTTTACAGTTAATAAAATTGAAGCAGCTTCTTTATAACTGTTTCTTTTGCTTGTGCATTCAGTAAAAGGGCCCAGAACTGTAACGAGTTTTGTTCACATGCACTTTCTTGACCCTTTTTCTGAAATCAAGTGTGGTATGATCAGGCTAGATCAAAGTAAATGGAAAACCTGCTTTAATTACTGACTCCAAAATATAATCAATACCCTTTTCAGTGCCACAGAAGGTCTCTTCTGCTTGTGGTCTTTCAGCTCCCCACTCCAGTTAAAGAATAGCTGAACAGCACAGCTTGTGTTGTACTGCCATTTTGTGCTGCCCATGGCTTGCACAAGTGATGCTTCTAATGGGCACCACAGTGCACTTACAGGTAATTAAGTTATGTGAGGTAACAATAACTAATTGACAGAAATAGCCAAGAATTCTTCAAAAACAATAATAAGTCCACTAAATTTATTTAGGAAGTAGAGTATAACATATGTTTATATGTTTATAAGCTGTTTATTCTTTAGCTCCTTCTTTACACCTAAATCCAACTCTTAATTTCATGTTCACATTTAAAAATATATATAATACCTTGGAAGCAAAACAATCCATAGTACAACAGATTTCCGATAAGCAGATATCCTTTTGTAATGCACATCTCAGTGCAAGTCCTCTCCCTCACTCATAGCCTGAAGGCCACAGAACAGCACTGTGCACAACGTGTGTCAGCCCGCTCGTTTCACAGCTCTTCTGCCTCCTGCTGCTGCCAGCACAGCTAGCTGTGATGGGGATTGGACTGTGGAGGACTGCTTCAGGTTGTCTACACTGAACAGGAACAAGTGAGGCATTCACTTTGGTTTTTTTGACATTTAGCCTTGCTTGATCTGGATAATTGACCAAGGAGGAGAAAGAATGTTCCTTTGGTGCTCTGGAGTTCCCACAGCCTTGTGGCACCTGAAATGTACCCCTGAAATAGCAGCTCTTTGCCTGCACTAAAGTGAGGACAGCTTAAAGCTTTGGATTCCTAGGGATGAATTAGCAGTTTTTCAGCACTTTTTATAAGACAAATGCAACTTTTTTCTTTTTTTCTTTTTTTTTTTTTTCATTTAACACACAAGTAATACAATAATTGGGGAGGGAAAAAAATAGTACACTCTCAACGGAAGGGGTTCCAATGTATCTCAATTCACAGCTGTGCTCCTACTGATCGTCCCTAGAAAAAGTGAGACTATGTCCTGGAAAGCAACAATCCTGAACTACAGCTAGGACTTACAGTGTAGGGGTCACTCAGTGTGGACTCTGATGAATTGCTGGGATAAAAAGGGTTAATGCTGTTGTAGGCTGTGTGAACAGGGAATGAGCAAGTAGCATAGGAAAACGTTTGCATCTGGCACTGCTTAAACTCCCTATTAAAATCCTACATACAGTACCAAAGTGGTCATTTTCAGAAGAGTGTTGAAATTGGAGAAGGCTCAGAAAAGAGTTGCAAAAATAATTTCATTGCTAATGAAAGAGAAGGTTGAGAGGTGACTTGATTACAATGTATCATTCATGAAGAGAAACAACGAGCGGGTACAAATGAGCTCTTTAATCTAGTGGTGAAAGGCATAAAAAAAAAATCAATGGCTTGACATGGAAGCCAGACAAACTCTTTATCATTGCAGGTCTTTGGGTCACTACGGAATGTCCTTTTATGAAGCAACATGAACTATCAGGCTTGGTAGGGATTAGAGGGTGCACTCAAACGGCTGTTACAGGACTAAGCTAATCGCTTCCCTCTCCTGAGAACTTAAGTGTGGCAGGCAAAGCCCCCTCTTACCATTTGGTTTGTAGTCTCCCTGACTGTCAGTTACGAGGCAAGCAAGTGGGTTATTTATAAGATGTTTTGTGGGTAGATAGTTCATAAAATCAAACCATCTGCCAACACAAGGGGATGTGTGTGTGTGACTATCTTTGTCAGAACCTCTGCTTGTTGAACAAAAGGGTGTTGAAAGGCAATAGCTTCATGTAGGCACCACGATTACTACATTCTTGCTGTAGCATAACTGCATTTTATCACTCTTCTTCAATAAGTTTGTAACAAATATAAGCCTTCACTGGATTTTTGTAAGGTAGAGATTTCTGCCTCTCGAGAGAAAAGTACATTTTTACTACTTCCAATTTCTCGTTTCCTTCTTCTCTTTTCTTCGTTGATTTCCTGCCCTCATATGCAGGTAGAGCAACCCTCCAGCTGTAACTGCCAATAAAATATTTCAGGAAACCAAGTGAGGTTAGTTTTCTGTCTGTGGGTTGATATGGTGATCATATGTGACCCTCAGTTTCTAAGCAGCTTCCTTCAGATTAACCACATATGGGATAATTCTCCAAGTAACACAGAGACTGAGAAGTCTGAAAGTATTGGCTTCTCTAACCTCTTCTCTGGAAAATTCTACGGGAAATTCTCACCCTGTTTGAAAGTCATGGCTCCTGGATGTTATTCCTCCTTTTGGCCATGGACTCTTCTCACCTGTCTGTTGCTTGTTGAAATAATTTCCTCCTTACAGGTGGAGAAACATGGACAACATGGCAGTTGTGGAGATTTGCTTTAGAATGTCTGTGCAGCTCTAGGAATGGGGCTGGCCGAGAAACACAAAGGACTGAAGTGAGTGATTGGGGGGAAAAAAAATGCTTTGGGGAATCTGGTGCTAGTGAAGGCAGCAGGTTGCAGGATGCTTGGAGTACAGACTTCTTGATTTTGAGAACAGAACCACAGAATTGAGAAATTAAGTTGGAAGGGACCTCTGGAGGTCATCTGGTCCAACCTCCTGCTCAAAGGCAGAGACAATTTAGATCAGGTTGCTCAGATGATCACGGGAAAGGTCTAAGTGTGCGTGTGTAACCTCCTTTTTAGAAGGAGAATTAGAGCTAAAGACTTTCCTTTCTGACTGTTTCATTACTGCTCTGTATCTCTTATTTCTTTATATGCCCACTGTGGACCACATAGTTCTTCAACTGTTGACTGAAAAGATCAGACTTGTCTTCAAGTTGTTACAGCTCAGAAGTTTGCTGGATAGTTGTTATTGGAGCTACAATCTGTACTAATGACCTCCTGATCTGTAACAAGTCATTGGTCTTTGAATCCAGGCTGGAAATTCCCAGTAAATTGTCTCCTGCTATGTCTTAGATTTAAATACCCAAATGAGACTAGAAGCTATTGCTGGATCTCAGAACACAGGCTGCCTTCACACAGGTGAGAGCAGTTTCTCCTCATCCCCAGGCACAAGGTAACTGGCAGTAGGTGAAGAGGCTTTTAAAAGTGTAAGAACATGAGAACGGCAGTACCACAGGTCCAGAAAAGGCAGTATTCTTTCTGCAAATGGTGGGGTGGGGGAAAAGAAATGGACATTTCTAGAGACATCCTTCTCTTGGTATCTTCTCTCTGACCCCATAATCAGATGGGCAGGGACTTTCTGAATCAGCCAGACTCTCAAGTTTGATTGCTACAGAGAATCTATTATCTATGAATTTGTGTCTTTGAACTCATTTTCACTTCAAGATGATTTGAAATGAGGTGTTTCACAGTTTAACTTTGATGAGTGTGCAAAATCAGTTCTTATATTTGTCACTAGCTGTGAGATAATTTTATCAGATGCTCTGTGGGTTCTACATTAAGAGATAGTCCTTCTTATCTATTTTTCAGTCTTTTATAGATGTAGATATAGCTTTCCAAACTGAAGAAATGGAATGCATTCAGTCTGTCAGGCTTTAGAAGCTGCTTCATATAGTGATCATTCCTGCCTCCCTGCTTTTTTACCTTTTCTAGCAGCCCCGTATTCTGCTAGTTCATCAGTTTGGATGCAGCCCATAATGGTGAAATTTTGCCTAGCAATGTTGGAGAAGCTTTTGCCAGATAAATCGTTGGCATAACGATGTCTATTTTTACTCATGGGACTGATCTACTTCCCCTATCTAGTTTCCCATCTTACTGTGGAATAATCATGAGCATGTGTAAAGCAATCAGAGATGGAGAGGTAGGAACACCCTTTCCTATGCTATATATGTGTTCTGGGTTCTCAGTTGCTAGCCTGGGTTGATTTTACTTGTCAGTAAGATCAGCGCTTCCTTTCATGTCACTAAATGTTTTGGTGTCATTAACTTCAAGAGTAGACAAGATGTCCATGAGCCATGCTGCTTGCAAGTCTGTCTTAGTAGGGAGAGAGGATTGTCTTGAAGCATGATGCCTGACTGCTGGCAAGGAGGGAGCAAGACATGCATGAAGCAAAGAGTATTTACTGTTGGGTTGATATGCAGGGGAACAATGGAGCTGTAGAAGATTTATGAGACTGGAGAAGAGATCGATCAGAAGGAAGCAGAGATGAATAATAGTGCTGGTGAACTAGCCCAAGCTGGGATTGAATGGTCCCCCCAAATGCTGGAGGGGAGCAAGTATGATGCACCTATCCTGCTGGCTGTCAGGAAGACTGTCTAGACACCAGCTGGGGAAGCAACATGGGTCCCATCTACACCTCTGAGTCCTTTCACTGAGTGAAAGTGCTACTGTAAGAGTCATAACCTGTTTCCAGCTAATCCTTCCTCATTCTTTGATTTCCATGTGCTGGCTCAGCCTGTAGGATCTTCCTACTCCATTCTTTTGAATTCTGAGGGTAATAATAAATAGTTGCTGACAAGGATCATGCCAGCTATTCCGCTCTCAAGGAGCTCATTGTTATGAGATCCTGGGAATGCCAAAAAGCATTAATAGGTTCAAAAAGGACAAATTCAGTGAAAAAAAAAAAAACAGAAGAGTAAAAGAGAAAAATATTCTTTCTTATGTTTTAATTCTTACAGTTTTTTTACCCCTAAGAGTGTGTTACTGTCTGGAATCAGACTCTGAATGGCTTGAGGAGAAACACTTGCTATAACCCATTATAAATTTCATTATATTAATTCTATTTATTATAATAAGCAGAGAATAGTGAATAAGATCTTAAAATACAAAGACGACCTCAGGAGAAAAGAGGGAGAGCTCATTTTTAAATAGCTGGAATTTAGGAACAGATAAAACAACTTTAACTTTATAATGATGGTGCTTTACAACCTTAGGGTAATGCTATAGCTGAAAATCTTAGGTAAATAGCTAAAAAAGTATTGAATATTCCTTATTAGTAACAGAGCAGTAAGACCAGTACTGACAAAAAAAAAAAGGTTAATCTAATTTTAACATTTATTGTTTCTATTGCCTTTTTTAAAAGAAATATTTCAGGAAGAGTTCCCTTACATTCCTGGAATTCTCCAGAGTAATGCTTTTGCTCAGAATGATCTGTAGAAACTAAACAGTTAAAACAGAATACCTGTTCTGAGAAGTAAATTACATTAAAATTATGTGAAGGAAGGGGAAAAATGGAAGAAAATTATTTATAATCAGTCTGAATGAGAATGTAGTCTTATGAGGAAAAAACAGTATGTAAGCATGTAACTATACATTGTGTCACAATGTATAAAAATAATAAGTGGATTTTTTTTTTCTTTTTTTTTGGAAACCTCTTTAGGTACTTTCTTGCATGTCTAATGTTCTTTGACTAGTGTGTCTGCCTTTTTTTTGTTTGCTTGTTCTACCTTGGTTTTATTTGCATCTGTTCAGCAGCCTCTAGGAGACACCAGTCAAATACCCAGCCTGTATTTTGCATGGTAGTTAGTTAATTAACTTGACAGCAAATTCTAAAACACCAAAGAAACAGTCTGAAACTCAGACATTTCAGGCCATTCTAAGGGTGAATTACAAGATTTCATTTCCACAGGAAATTTGTTTGTAAGTACTGTATACTGTATGTGCTAGCTTTCTCATGCATTACTGAGAATTATTAATTTCATGTTAGCTGTTCCAGCCTTGATTTTCACAGATACTTTGCCAGTTAACTGCTGCCTCATAATCCTCCTCTTTGCAGATGGAAATAAAGTAATTGCTGTCTAAGTTTCCCTCAGTGGGCTGCAGACATGAAACTCCCAATAAGTGTTCCATGCTAACAGGAAAATTGCCCCCTTAGTGCTGTGAATAATTTTAACTTTTACTCTAATATTGCTTCTTTATTTATCATAATATTTGCACATATTTTTAAAGTAAGCTTGAACATTTGATTCCATCTTTTCTTTTCTGAATGACAACAGAGCCCTTAGAAAAGTAACCATATATAGTAAGAAAAAGGATCAGTAAGAGCTCACAAGGACTCCATTATCAGGAGACACTTGCAAAGGCCGTTTGTGTGAGATGGAAACCTGAATGCATTTTGCCACCTGAGAATTGTGGGTTACTGTGCATACACTTGGAGTGTTTTTATTACTTTTATAAAAATAGCTGTTTTTAAGATTTTGAATGGGAATGACCAAAAAAGAGAGCATTTTTGCGTAAAAGAAATTTTTATTGAGCATGAAAAACACTGAAAATAAAAGTAACTTGTTATGGTTAACCACTGGTTTGCCAGTGCATCTGGTAAAACTGGCACGTATCCCACACCTGAATCATGACACACAGGGAATTCAGATTAGGTTTCCCAGTTCCAGTGCTACCCCTAGCTACCATTCTCCCAGTAAAATTCCTCTGGTAAACTAAATCAGACCAAGGCATGAGGTTGAGCACTGGCATGCCATCATCCTCAATGTTTAACTTTGAGCATGCCCTGGTACGAGTTTGACCAGGCCAGCTGGTACTCTTCCAGATAGTCCCCAAGGCACAATTCTGGGGGCAGCGTACGCCGAGGAGGGTTCCTAGTAAGCATCTGGGATGCGGCCACCCTGTCTGAGGGAGGGAGGTGGTGTGTACAGCTATGTGGATGAGAGCTGTGCCATGCCGCCTGGGTCCGGACCTGGGCTCCCTCCTGCTGGTTGGTGCCAACATCTGTTCCTTCAAAAAGTCACCCACTGCTTTCTTTTAAAAGGCTGCCTGAGATGGAAGCTGTCATTTGTATAATAGCTCATTGTTTTGCTCATTGGTACTCACCTGGAATGTGGGAGATTTGGGTTCAATAACCTCATCAGCCCAGCCTCGGGGTATCCAAACCCAATAACTCTTTAATATAAAAATACAGAAGCCGTTCTTGAAGCGAGGAGTGGAATCTAGGTCTGCCCACTCCCAGATGAGTGCCGTAGGCACTAGGCCACAGAGTCATGTTCCCTCTTGCACTCCGTCTTACATCTTCCGTGGATATATTGCATTCTTTCCTCTGCAGACGTAGGGTTTCAACAGCAGCAGCCCCCTCCTTTCCCAGCTGTGTGGCTTGTGGTTAATGCAGTCTCCTGGGAGAGGGGAGCTGTGGCTCTTAATCTTTTCAGACAGAGGATATTGACTGAGTCTCAAATGCTCCAGCTTCTAGGGAATTCATAAAAAGGGAGGCAATGATACAGCCATTACCCTTCTTTTAGAGGAGGGCATGTGCCATCACACTTTGCGTGGGACCCAGCAAAGTCGCTGCATGCTTGCCTGATGGCACAGAGCAGCTCCTGCTCCCTGGGTCCCTGTCAGGTCATGACCGCACACACATGCCTTCTTCTCAGATGGGGCAATTTCTGGGCACCGCGCCCAGAGAACTTTCCAGTCAGACAGAGAGACAGCCAGGTAACTCCACCAACGGGTGGAAGGTGGATGTGAATTTCTGAGGTTGAGGTTTGGATCCGTGCCGCAACTGTCCAGGTTCTGCCAGGAGACTTATGACCTTTCAGGGGATATAGCCCCTCCTCTTTAGGAGGCGGGGAAACATCTTCACCTCCTGGCAAGTTGTTCCCCTTGCAGTTACCCACATTTTTATAAATTTGCCTCTTTCCTCTTTTGATTTTTTTTTTTTTTTTGTCTTTAGGTTGGGTTATCACAAAGGCTTTCTCTGTTTAACCGAAGAACCTCCTAAAATCAGATATCTTCTCCTTGTACAGATGCTTGCAGACAAGGATTAATCCTGTTCTTAAGTCTGTTCTGTTTAAACAGATTCTGATCTTTAAGTATCTCACTGTAAGACATATTTCAATGCCCGTGAATCCATCCCACAGTGATTTCAACACAGTCAGCTGAGATTAAGTGGTTTAGATTGTGATTTCTTCTGAGATTTCTAGATTTATTTTATACAGTCAGGAGGTGGGGATATCATAGTAATAAATGTCAGCCAAACTTGTTTTTTATATTTATTCCGTGAAACAAAGCCTTTGGCATTTCAGTTCAAAATTAACAGAATTCTGTTATCTGATGGCTATTCAAGGCTATGTATGAAATTTGTAAGTAACAAATCAGTAGTTGGAAGGGGGTTCCTGTAGAGCAAATGTTTTTCTCACAGAAAATATCATTAAATTGGTCACAGTTAGCTAAGTGCACTGGCATCGAATGGGAACTGAAAGTGAATTGACCTCTTGCCCAACCAATTTTCCCTCTGGAGAATGACTTAAAGACAATGTTGATGAGGTGCAGAAAGATTACACTTATGTTATCCGTGACAGCGAGGTCTTTCAGTGCAGCTTGTCACAATACATTTGCAGTAGAAACCGACGTATTCTCAATAAACCTAAAATTTTGAGACTTCCTTGTGTGTGCTGAAGTATGTAATTTAATACCTAACATGTACATTTTAAAATGTACACTATGTATATTTAATATCTCCTGAATGTATATTTAAATAGGTTTTCCCACTTGAAAAGAGGCTTTTCAAATGTTGCGGTATAATGACTTTCAGTTAATACACCTGAAAATTATAAATACTTTACAGTAGTTTGTTTTTATTTAAGAACCATGCAGGCACAGACAAATATAGTTCTGTCCTGAATTTCTGTATGCTTTTTATGGTGACAGCACCCATCAGCTTGGTAATGATGATTTCAAGCATGCTTATTGGGGGACCAAGCTGCATTCCTGTAAGAGACAGGAATATGACTCTGCTTTCTGCTTTTGAAAACCTCACCCTGAACATAGAATCTAGCATCACAAATATAAGATGCTGGAACATTTGTTTTCCATTAGTATGGATTTTTATTAAAAGTAGCGTGAACAAAATATCCCGATCTTCAGTAGCAATGATTCAGGACACTACTTCACTGTGTTTTAAGGCATAATGCTTTGACTTCGCAATAAAAAAAAGTACAAAATATGTACTCCTGCTACGCAGCACTCTTGTGCCCGCTTAATTCCTTCCCTCTCACATGGTTTCTAATCTGTGAAAACTATGTGAAGAACCACATGAAATAAGTCAATAAGGGAAAGAATGGCACATCATAAATGGCACATTGCTGAAGAGACTGTCTGAACATGAAAACATTGAACCTGGATGAATACTTGGCAAAAAGCATCCAGATAATAACTCCTAAGTATCCAGAGCATTTATTTCTGAGTTACATTGAAATTTATTTTTGTATTATTTGTGTGTTTCATGTCCTTTATATGAGGTCAGAGTTCTGTGATTCTTCCTGACATCTGTATATCAGATCAAGTATACAGTCATCAAGTAGACAGGTTCAAAATAAAATACCGCTGTTAAATTCTATTTTAATTCAGCTCCAGTGCAGTTGAACTAAAACAGTCTGTTTGTGTAGTCTTTAAAGTAAAATTGAAAAAAGCGTTGGCATACTTGAGTACTTCCTGAGTGTCCCATCAAAAAGTGTTTTATTGCAAACTTTTCAATTACCTCCAAAAAACCAATAGTAGCAAGAGTGGTGTCATAACTAAATTGCTGTGTACTTGTAGATATTCAGGATGTCATCAACCTTCTTGGTCAGGCATCTTAGTCAATTTAGCCAATCCCTTTTCTTTTATTCATTATGTATGTGTTTAACATATCTCAGAAATGAGTTTACTGGTTTTTGTGAAAATTAGTAAAGCAGAGTTCAGACCCAGTTTTTGAGAAATGGTTTCATCACATTAAAGATGATAATACTATTGGATTTTTTTCTCTGTTGGTTTGCTCTGGCTAACTAGTCTGTATCCTGCAGTCAAGAGAACTACTGGAGTAGCAATATAATTTGCTTACAATGTCAGACATAGGATAAAATTCTTTGCTAAAACAAGGAAAGTTTTCAGTTCTTACTGTACGCTTTTGAGAATCCTACCATGGAAATAACAGGAATGCATGATATAGTTGCCATACTGCATCTTCCCCAGGAAATTCAGCTTTATTAAATGTATCACACTCAGGATGAGGTTTTAAAGAGGCCTCAATCCAACCTTGAATCTTTACCCGTACTCTTAGATTAGTTGCAAAACTCATTTGTGAACACAATCCATGTAAGCAGCACATGCAGACCTGTTAGGTAGATATCTGACTTCTTAGTTGGATGCATAAACCTGTTTGTCTTGACAGGCCTAAATTCACATGTACACTCACTAAAGAGAACTGTTTAAAAGCTTATTTTAACAGCATATGCCTAGAAGTGATAGCATATTTGTTTTATGACTACCATGGTGTTAAAACACAATTATTTTTCTACAGCTGAAATTAATAAATGTATACCAATAGTAGATACATTTATTTCAACTGTAAAAATTGACTTTATTATTGGTCAAGGGCTGTCAATCAAATTAACTTATTATGCACTTGAAACTCATTAGCAGTAGAATACTGTAGTTGTATATTTCAAATGACTGATGACTAGAGCTGTGTGAAATTACTGCTGAATTTGTCAATTACTGTGTGAAATGTTCACTGTAAAGATAGATTTTCACTCAAAAATCATAGCTTTAAAATAATCTATAACAGTCCAAGGTTACCTCTTGTGATTATAGTATGTCCTCATTTTGCCCTTTTTCTTTCTTCTGCTCCCTCTCCTCTGAAATCCCAGTGGGACTTCTTTGTGTGGTGAGAAGAAGGAACAAATTGATTTGCTGGGGACATTGTAGGACAGCAGAAATCAACTGCTTTTATATTTGGGGTGCTTGGAGGGCTAACTGGACCAGTGGATCAATCCTGGTGCACATTTTACTGATAAATGACCTCATGTAGTAGAAGTCAAAACTGTGAATGCCACTAAGACAGAAGGAGCAGCTGCAGAAGAGCCTCTACCTTTGTTCCGCAACAGCCTTCTGGTCCTTCCTGGTCAGGATGAGTGGAGCAGGATTTGAACTTTTTACTGAGCTAATGATTAATACAAATTCCAGCGTTTGCCATATTGCCCACTTCACAATTAATTAAATTCCCTTGGAGACAAATTAGAGAAACATTGTACATCTTGGCCACAGATGGTTTTGCGTGGCCAAAACAGTAACTGTCCCTGTAATTCGTCTATGATATAATGAAATTAAGTGATTTAAATAAATTAACAATGGACCAGATTCAGCTTTCAGTAATTACTAATCACTGCAGGACTGATATAGCAGAAAATAATGTATGTGGCTGCTAGCCCAAGAAAGCTCGATGGGACTCTTACTTTTGTCTAGCAGGGAAGAGCTCTGGCAGCTGAGGAAGCTATGTTCCCTCTAGTGGGTATAACACTCTGGGAATAGGGGACATAGTGGTTATCTCCTGAGGAAATGAAATTCACAGGTGATAACACATGAAGGATGTAGAGGCATATTCTTCGGAAATTTTCTCAATAGATTCCCATCCTTACTTATAGCTAGTTACTTCTTTCCTTACATGAAGGTTCATGACTTGGGAAACAATTTTAGAAGTCATTGCACAAATACATCTGTTTCCAGACAGTAGCTAAAAGAAGAATGGGTTTACTCCTTAAAAGATCTTCGAACTTGAAGAAGAGATGGAAGCTGAGTGTACCAGAAATGATTCAACAAGTTGAAACCTCCTCCCCTACACACCATTCTGGTAGGCAAACAACTCTATTTTTCATGTACAATGTTAGCATCTTATACTACAAAATGGAATAAACTACAGTATATAGTACAATACTATAAAATACTATATTTTGCTCTCAAATATTTTACGGTGAGAACTAGAAATTTTTAGGCAGTGATTGTGTACTCTTATTCTGACTGAATCTTTTTGCCACAATACTGATCTTAAGGGAGCCAAAAGTATTAACAGATTCAAAAAGAAGGACACATTTATTCCAGATAAGCACACTGATGGAGTTGTAAACACATTGTGCATACACAGGTCTAACTCAGACATCCACTGGTTTCCAGAGGGTGAACAGTACCTTAGATAAAAGGTTATCTTAGATTTGCTTCGTTTCTTTTCCTGAGCATCCCCAACTGATTGTCAGAGAGAAGATGCTGCTAGGGTGGCCAGTCTATCAACAACATGGCAGTTCTTCTGACACCAGGCTCATTGTTATGGTCTTGTTAATAGTTACAACAATGAGATACTTTACTACTGTAACAATTATAGTGATGTCACCTTTAGTATGAGGTAGTTATTACTTATTCTGTAGAATCATTCTAACATGAGTTTCTGTTTAGACTAGTTGTCTAAGAATATTCCTTCTTATTAATAAATAAATAAATAAATAAATTAGAGGGGTTTGTCTAGAATTCTTTCCAAGTAGGTCTCAAATCAACATCACATTTAATATAGTGCTAAGGGTTTCTACTAGCCAAGGAAAAATACTGAAATGGAGAAATGGAAATTGTCATTATCTGCTAAATTATACTGATATTTCCTCCATTTTAGTTGAGGCTATTTTAACGAATATGTTTTAGTATCAAAAATTCACCAGTGATTTCTCTAAGTTGCATATTTCATTATACAGTTCATTTTTAACACAGGTGTGTGGAAAGGGACAGGAAGATTCAGAAAGCTTTGCAGCGTGCATTCGCTGAGTTTTAGTTGGATACTGATGCCACGCCAATTTTTAAGTGACACACATGATGAAACCAAGCAAAATATTGGCATGGACAACTCTGTTTACCTCAGCTATAGCAACACTACACAGTGGAAAGAGAAATTGTAAAGTTTCACAAGGCCAAGGCTCCCTATTAAACTCTGAAGTACAGCTACATTTTATATATATTACAACTGTATAAACCAGTGATATGCCCAAAGACTTAGCTGGTTGAAAATGTAAGCACTCAGGCTAATTTATTTTGGGGTTATGGGCTTGACTTAAGCACACATGTACAAACACATGCAATTCTGTTTTGGTGAATCACAATGACATCCACTTCACCCACAGTAAACCAAACTGCTCAGGGTTTTAAGGTGAGAAATGAAAGAAACTGAGCAAGTGGAAGCCAGCCCCAGCCCCAGGCAGGGCGAGGGCGTAGGAGTGCTGGATGCTGCTGCCCTGTTGCCCTCTTTTGCTCTGCCCTTTGTGATGACACGCCAGCTGAATTACCTCTACATGAGCTGCGTTTGTTCCTGGGCAGGGCAATTCGGCGCGTGGGAGGATTCTTCCTTCAGAAGGCAAGGGATGCACAGCAGCCATGCCAGCACACTTGCCTGGTGTTGAACCGGTGTCAGGGACCATCCTGATATATCTGTGTTGCATTTGGAGGGGAGTCAGTGGTCAGGACCCTCCATCCCTGATGTGTCTGGTAGCTTAGCGCTTTTCCAGATATGCCCAAACAGGCTGCTCATGGGCTGCCTGCAGGCAGGCCTTAGGCGACCTGACAGGCAATAGTGTGGATGGGAGAGTACATGCTAGTCAGCTGCTTGCGTGCACTCCTGAGACTGCTTTTTAGCAGCAGTATAGAAATAGGTAAAGCAGGCAATTATAACAGGAGTGAATCTTCACCTTTCTGGAATGAAAAAAAGACTCGAACCAAATCTCAGATCTGAAGACTGACCTCTCGTTTCAGACTCTAGTAGGATACCTTCCTACCTGCAAAGGATAATCACAACTAGCCAGAGAGAAAAGGTCTGACTGTGATGTTTAATGCTCTACAGGGTCTGGTAGCTTCTAAAACAGGAAGAAAAAGAAAGCAAGAAATAATTTTCTTCTTTGAAATGAAAACCTCTAGCCCAGACCAGATAAACCTGAACTAAAGTTTTAGACTGAAGTATTCTGATGAGGTGACAGCAAGCCAATTAAAAAAAAAACAACAAAACAACCCAACCCTCCAACATATATATATATATATGCATATTTACCAATGTCTAAACTTTAGAGTGATTTTTGGTGTAGTTCTGTTTAACTTGCTCTAAACGCTTTAAAGCAGTAAATCAAATGTATTTCACCTCACTGAGTTATTAACAAGAGAAAGAATAAGGACATTAAAAAATGTAAATCTAGGAAAACCAGACATTATTTGTTACCTGCACAAGAACTACAAGAGCCTACAAACAAGTACAAATGGCAGCTTTTTGAATATGAAACATAATAAGTAATAATCAGTATCTTATAGCATGATAGCCAAAGGCAGTGACATTTGAACAGCATGTCTTCTCTAAGCTTAGATAGCTTGGTAGTGCATATCTGCAAGTGCTTAGCCATGTTAACATAAACCCTCATTAGACAGGATTAGGCAAGAAACAGTGACAAACAGGGTGGACACTAACCCTCTAAGGAACCAATTCAGGCACTACACACTAATTATCCTTTTAAATTACTTTAAGATTCAGAGAATGAATACCAGTGTATGTGCATATGACTACATGGGGAATTGTGTTTTACATACTGAAACCTGTTTGTATTTTGCATCAGTTTTAAAATTATTTCTCCTCCATAATCGGTTGCCACAATTTAAAAGTGTTTATTCTTCAGGATCCCTGGGCAATGATCAAGTCTGATGAAAAATTAGATGATATTTAGATGTTTTTCCTTGTTCAGGAGAAAGCATCCAGGAACTAATCATGTAGCAGTATCTCCCATAAGTGACTGTTAGCAATCCATTTTGGAAATGCAGTTTAGGAACAGTAAGAGTCCCAAGTTCAAATAATGTGAAATACAGTAGCTTTCATTGTAGGCTCCATGGCAGAATTACCAGAAATCCTAAGTAAGGATGACCTAAAGAAAAGACAGAAGCAAATACTGACTCGGAATTGTGTCCTGACTTTCGCTTGTAGATTCCTTACTTGCTCTTCAGGTCCTCTGCTATAGATTAATTTGCCTCTAATCTTTTTCTGCAAAGTACAGTAGGTTCCTAAACTCCTCCTCCTACATTTTGCAAACTATATTGCCATCATGAAGGTAATCTGTCAGAATAAGCCACAATCATATTCTGGGTCTGTAGTGTTGATTAGCTGATATTTCTCTTGAAACCAAATAAATAGAAAGACTCTAGTTAAAGTGATGTTAAATGACTCTCATACAAAATGTCTTAAAAGAATGTGACTAATATATATATATATATAAAAAAACACACTGAAAAAAAAAAGATGGGTCTTTAGGTAGATTCTTCCCCTATTTACCTGACAAAACCTACTTTTTATATTTATTGACTTTTTGTCTTTCCTTTTTACCATCAGAATTTTTCTTTAAAATAATCTAATTGCATCGGGTTATTTTGAGTGAATGTAACATCATCACTAGTGTTAACAAAACATAGATTTTAAATGTAAACTTTGGCAGAAAAAGTAAATAGGGGCTTTACTTTGGAAAACTTTTTTTCAGATGTGGAACAATACATTTTATTGGGATCTTATCTGACTTCTTTGAAATGTACAAAATAGTGCACCAGAAAAGCTTTTACATCTAAAACTAAAGTTAAGGAATTAGTGGTAATGTTACCAAAAGATGCCATCACTTTTTTATTGTATACCAATGGAAACACTTCAAAGTGCTTACAGGTACATAAAGAAAAATTCCATCTTAATTTTCTGTTAGTGATTTTCATGAGTCGAATTTTCAAAGAAAGGTTATTTTGGTTAATAAATACAAGTGACAACATTTTTGCATGGTATTTTGACTAATTTTATAAACATAATTTCAGTGTGGATCTGCATTTTCTGACAGATGAAGAATTACTCAGAATTGCCTTCATTTCTGACTATGCTAACACAGAATGAAATCCTGATCTGCTCATTTCTGACAGCAATGTTATTTCAGATCTACCTTTTACAAAAGTCGTGCCATAAACTGAAAGAAAAAAAATGAAGAGAAGGTTCCTTCTTTTAAAACCTGCTATTTCAATCAGTGAATAAATTGTAAAAATCTGTCCTTCCTACTCTTTCTATGTTAAGTAATGAATTTGTTTGACTTCATGGATCATCTGTGCAGAAATAAGATAGCAGCAACATGTACAGAGAACCCAGAGGTAGAAAGAAACTGAGAACCTCTTTTACTTCAGCCCAGTAGCTAGGAGGTAAGAAGGCATTTATTAGTACTGATTGTAAGAGGCATGGCCCTTAGTGTAGCATCTGTATGTAGGAATATTATGCATGAGACCGTATCTATGGGAGAGAGGAGAATCGGGATTAAAACATGGATGGAAAGGTGGTTGGAAATGAAAGGATAGAAGAAAAATGCAAGAATGCCCTTTGGTAGAATGCATTATCCTAAGCCCCAGTCTTGGGAACATGAGAACACCCTTGGCATAAACATTTGTGTTGAGGTCAAGTGGGATTAGAAGAATATATATTTGGATGCTTGGGGCTATGTCACAAAAAGAAAATATTAATTAAAAAAACAAGCTAGAGGTTTTGCTTGCCCTCAAACTATTTTTTCTTTTAATACATTCTTTTGCTTTTTACAGTCAGTGGACTCGATTTTGATCTCACTTGTATTGGTTTTAATCAGAATAACTCAGTATAAGCCAGGGCATTGCTCTGATATCAAATCAACCTAAACAAGGGGAGAGTCTTATTTGCAGCATATTGCTTCAGTGCAGATGGTTAAAACAAGGTTGCACTTGCAGTTGGTGAAAGTTAGGATGTAACAGCACTAATCTGTGATGTGAAAAAGGGGCTGCTGATAGGGCTAGGTTTCATAAAGTGGCTTGGTTTGGAATCGGGTCTGAAGCCGTTGATTCCCTGGGAGTGCTTTTAGCATCTAGGTCACCTCAAGGGCTTATGCTAGGCTTCAGGCCGGGTTGATCGTAGCAGGTGGGCATGTGCTACACCTTAAGAATTTACTTTCTGGAGGACTTCTTCCCAATTTAAAGCTAAGTATATACAAACATTTTGGTGAACCAAGCCTGCAATGTTCAGCTAGAAACCCTGCTGAAGGCAATGGCAACCTTTGACTTCATTGCAGTCTGTCTAAATTAGGAAAAGATGTTATTTATCTGACCTGACCCTTCCCTAATCTACATACAATAGTTATCCATTTTCTTTCAGTTTGATTGGTCAAGATCAGTTAACCAGCTGGCCTCAGCTCTGTTGCCACAGGACTCGTTGTTATTTTCAATTTCGCAGCCTCCAGTTCCGAGATGTGCTCCTGCGTGTTTGTGCTGGCTGCTTAGGAAAGGCTTTAAAGTGCCACGACAGCTAAAACAACAGATCCTTGGGACCTGTAGGCTCTGGAGTGAACAGAAACAAATTAAGCCGCCGTGGGAGTTGAACTGGGATAGGTCAAGAAACCAACATGTTGCTTTGCTGAAGAGGGACAAGAAAAGATGAGAACAAGAATGCCTTGATCAGAGACTTGCATGTGTGCTTTCGAGGGGCAGGTTTTGTTACGTGAACTCACATTCTTCGGGAACTAGGTTGAGACCTTTAACTATGTTTAGACTGTGACCTGAACCATATTTGTAACAAGATCTTGCAACTCTGGAGAGTGACTGCATTAAATTGTTGTCATTTGACTCTTGCTGAATTACTCTCTCACCCTGCCATTATATGAAATGTCTCAAGCATTTCACATGATGCCCTAATCCCTTTATGAATTAAATGTGCTTGTTTGTTTATGAAAGCTGGAGAAAGTATTTTTCTATACAAACTTTAAAAATATTTTCTTCTTTTTTACAACATCGTGTCAAAACTTAAGGACTGTTTTATTATTGTACTACTAAACATAATTTTGGCCCACACCCTGCATAAACGTGCTTCTATTTTGTACCCCATTACAGCAACTGCGTCCAATCTTTCCACCTGCTTATGTTAGTATAAAAACTCTATCTCACTGGGTTTGCCTTGTGTATCAGATTGATTATTGGAAATAATAGAAAATCATATTCTTTTGACATTTTATAGATTGTGCCTACTTATTTTAATGGTAAAGTGTAATGATGCATCATTAGCTGGTGAAGGGGCTGTCTCAGGAAGGACAAAGAAAGAAAAGAAAAGATTTGAGTACATTCTTATACTACTTTCATTCCTCAGATTTGAATTAAATTCAACTTGAGTATCATTAGTTGAAAAAAGCTCATATTTTTAAGCTAGAGAAAGTAAGTATACTGCATTAAATAGATTAGTTGAACATTATTTATAAAACCAATTGCTCAATAAACACTTTATTTTCCTAACAGAACTGATATTCAGCTTGGCAATTTGTATAAACAAAATGTATGTTCTTAATGTATATGTTTATCTATAATAGTAAACATAAGCAACCTTTTGCCTATCATATAATGCCCCTAAAGGCATTATGGGTTAACAGTGATTTAATCCCCTTATGCATGCATAATATGACAAGCTTTGCATAAATGATAATAAATAATTGGTATGTATAAATAATTCATCATTTATTTTTGCAGTAGAAATAGAATTCTTAGACATATTTTAAACAAAGGGAATAGCAAACATGATCTCAATCAGAAAAGGGGTTAAATCACATTACACAAAACAATGTTTCAAATAATCAAGACTCATGCATGCAACATACATTTTTATTTCTTTCATGCCAGCATATTATATTGCCAACTTGTTCTCAAGTGTGGAACAATACATATTTAACAGCATCATAAAATAATGGAAGAAATAAATGCTATATTGGACATTTAATCCAAAACAAGAGGGAATGATATATTAGAAAAAATAAATGCATGTACTGTGTTCTCTAGAAAACTGGACATTACTGGTGAATTTCAATTTTTCTGGAATCACTTCTGGTGTTTTGGGGAGATTACTCTAACCCTTCCATTGCAGCTAATAGCTGATAAAATTTTAAAACATTAATTTTTTTTTATAATTGCTTATTTAACAATGGTTCTGTGGTTGCACAATAAATTATTAATTGGATGACTTTTTTTGGATGAAGTAATATTCTAAAAAAGGAAATAAAAAAATATAATGTTACTCTAAATAGGTAATAGTTTTAATAGTTAAGAATCATTAAATTTTCAAGATTCAATGTGTATAGCAGTGAATTAACTTTAAGAATCATTAAAATTTCAAGATTCAATGTGTATAGCAGTGAATTAACTTTAAGAATGTAATGCCATCCTTATTCAGCAAGGCAGTCAAACACACACTTAAGTTTAAGCACATGCATCAATCTCATTGACTTTACATTATTCTCTCCAGAGTATATTTCTTTTCATTAGGAAGACACTGATTCTTAACTACCATCAAACTGCCGACTCAACTTGCTTCAATAAATCCCTCTGAACCTTCTCAAAGTCTTCTCTAATTTTGACCAATATAAAGAGTGCTGGCATTTGCAAATGTTGGCATGTCATTTCTTAACCCTTTCTACTGACTATTGTGTTTATAGATACCTATATCAAGTAGGAGTGATCACAATATCTAAGAAGATTAAAAATCCTGTGACAAAGGAAAACCCCACAGTTATTGCATATAGTTTTTCCCAATAATATCAAATATTGCTGGTTGTACTAAGGAACTGTGAGATACGTAGCTATTAATGTATAACTCTGTAAAAAAAACTCTTTATATCTAGATTCTGACAGTTAGCTATTTTCCAACCAAATGCAGAACTTCGTGACTGCTTAAAAATCACATATAAGCAATTTTATCTATTTTGAAAGTACAAGTTAATATGTTTCTATTATTTGCTTGTAAAGCAGAGAATTGTGATATGCACAAATTTGCCTTTCCTCCTATCATGTCATGGCCACTCAGTTGTTTCATTATACATTATTCATCACTTTTTACTAGTTTCAACAAATTTCTTGATATTAATTCATAAATCCCAGAAGTCTCCCTATTATCCATTTAAAATTAGATAAGAACTCTTGATACTGATACAGTAGCAAATTTAAATAAAATATTGCTTTTTTTGTTTTTGTTTTGCTTGCAGCTCAACCAGAATTTAAATGTTTTGGTTTATTATTTTACTTGAACCTCTTTCCTGACACCTCAGCATCTGACTATCCCCTGAAAGGCACAAGACTTACAAAGCTCCTTGTTTAAATCCAACATATCGAGTCTCAGGATTCCTTCTCAGCTGCCATCTGACCCCAGAGTCATCCAAAATCCATAGGTTTGTTTTTTCTTATGAGTTCAGCTGTCTTCACATTGAGATGCCTGTCCCTGGGCCCTGCAAGAACTGCTTCTTCTCTGGGGAATCCCAAGCAGTTTAGGCACTCAGGTAATATTGGAGAGCTTTCAGGCTCGTATTTCCTCTACTCACCAGCACCACCCAGAGTGGTAGACATTTTCCTGGGACAAGTAGTGATTTGGCCCACAGAAAAGAGGCACAAATGCAGCAAACAGCAGTCAGTGCCTGTTATCCAACAGCTCAGTGATCAGAGCATTGCACAGGATGTAGGACACCTGCGTTTCATTTCTTCTTTCTCTTGTGGATTCCCTACACCAAAGCCTATGATTTACGTGGGGAAGCCATGGTTCTGATTCTTTGTGCTACAGCTATTCCATGTGGTATGGGACAACAGATTATTTAGGGGATCAGCAATAGGGAAATTGGAAAGGGACAAAATTCTGAGGCAAAATAATTTTAGTCTTGGCTTCCAGTCTCTAATGCAGTGCACGTTTCATTGTTTATACAAAGTAGTCATCGAATCAGGGTGTGTGAGCTCCCCATATAGTCATGCTTTGCAGCCTGTCTGTGCCTGTGCACTCACCTGAGCATTGAAAAATGCAAGCTCATAACCCTTCGGGCGTAGGAAAGAACTGGGACCATGTCCCATACCTCCTGCTCTGCAGGAGGAATGTGAATGAGAAGTCTTTTTTTCCTGAGATTTTGCAGAGATCAACTCTCTAAGACAGGGTACCACCTGGCCAAATCAGGGCCAGTGCCGGTGCGAGAAATGTTCCAGGAATGGTCAGTCAGGGACTGTAGGAGGTAGGACCAAAGTAATGCAGATTTAGATGGGTGCAGTTTCACAACATTTTGAATCTTAAAAAATATGCTTCCTCCTCCTTCCATCTTACAGGTCTTCTGATGAGCTGCAGGTTCAGGTCCCTAACACAGTAGAAAATATATTTTTTTCTTTCCTCAGGGGGTTAGTTTTCTGTCAGGCAGTGAGATAAACAGGCTCACTAGCAGCACAAACATCATAGTGCAAACGATGGGGCAGGAGTGAGTGTGCAGGTGAGCAGAGGAGAAAAAATGGCTACAGAGATTTCTTAGATCAACCCAGCGAGTACTCCTTAGCTGCACCCTGGGGTCAAGGCACAGTCTGCTCTCCATGGCTCCTGTTGAACAGTGGAAGGAGCTCCTTGCCAGCAGGCTGACTTTTGGGACTCCCATGCCAGGCATTTCCACTGAGCTGAGGGTTGTCCATTTTGGTGAGCAGCAAGGTAGCTAGGTCAGGAACTTTACAACACCAGTAGTGTTATAAAGTTCAGACCGTTGTTGGATCTACCCTGTAACAGGAGAAACTGTTTTAATAAGGCAGTATGATGACTCCACATATAAGGAAATTATTTATTTTTCCTGAAATTTCTATAATGCTCTGAATTTTTGCCTTTGTTCTATAAAAGTCCGACTATTAAGCATCTTGAAAAAGAGTGCTGTTTCCATTAAAAAAAAAGAACAGTTGGAGAATATCAGAAACGTTGCTTGGAGGATTTTTGCTTCTGATAGACCTCAACTTTGCCAAAGCAATGTCTTGCTTTTTAAAAAATAAAATATATTTTAACTTGCAATCTGTGTAATATTATTTAATGCAGAATTGATAAGTTATCTACCTAGGCCTCGTTCTATTAATTGTTTCTATATGTAATAACTTTCAATATAATTGATAGTAGCTACTAATATCTTTGCTTTCCCTAGATATCTTTGCTCTAAGAAGAAGAAAATAAGTAAGGAACATTTTAAATAAGGTCCTTAAAATTATATGCAAAGAGAAAAACCTGAGTAAACATCTAATTTAAGTTGAATGTTCTCTTAAATTGATTATTTCTTAAGTGTTTTTCCTTTGAGGCATGCCGAACAACAAATACCAAAGCCTTACAACAGCAAGTAAGAGAACACATGTAGGTTAGCGTTTGGTCTCCACGTTGGCTTTTCCCCTCAAGTATTATTTCTATCTTAGCCATTTAAAAGAACCACTGCAATCATGGATGCCACTTACAACCTACACAGTGGAAATTAGAGCCTTTTAGGGAAAAGATATTTGACTGATAAAAACCTAGCTCCTTAAACTTTGGTGCGACATAATATTTCTTTTGGCAAGGGGTCACTGGTGCTCAACATACATCATCACTAACTTATTAGATCTTGAGGCAATTAGCTGAAAACAAACAGAAGAGACAAGCCCTGTATTGAGCTATAGAAACCAGAAGAAAATAGCCCATGGCACTCCATTATTCCAGAGCTTCATCAAAGGCTAGGCACTGGCTGCAGTTTAAAGAAAGGAGAGCATTGTTTTCCTGTAACATCTATACAGTATAGGGACTTTACTGTTTTATTTTTCTACTGATTCAAGTTACATCCAAACTTGTCTTGTTATAATAGGACAGTAGAAAGAACTTTTCAGTTTCTACCTAAAACAGTATATGCAATGTGTTGCTTGATTAGCTAAGGATTAAAGATCCAATGAGATCCACCCTTTTCATGGGAAATCACATGAGGAATTTTGAGAAATATTACTGAAAAACATTGCTTAAAGTAATTGTCTATGATAACATTCACCAAATGAAGAATTGATATTTAAGGAACCCATGGAATCATCTAAGCAAACTAACCTTTACCATTTGCAGTGTAAATACGTATTTCTGCATACAAGATTTCAAATTTAGCTGAGACATATTTTACTAATTTCAATAAGAAACAACACTTTTTTCTTCCCTCAAGATAACCACTTGAGAGAAAATATATATTACCGTAAGCATGACACAACTAAATATTATCTTTAGGCTACAAGTCTTTTTTTTTTTAATTTTTCAGTAATGTACTTTGCAACTCATGGTAAATACGATACTAACCAACAGAATGTGGCTTCACTCATGTATGGTAAATATTAAGAGTTATGACGCAAAAACTTTTGTGATTCTTATTTTTAAAAAAAGATTCTTACCAAAAGAAAATTTAATTCTTTGTTTTCAGAAAAGGAAAATAATTATTAGAGATACCTGGCTGAGTTTGCCACTTGTTTCTTTTCTGGATATTAATTATACATTCTTCTGTGTACACCGATTGAACCATACTAGAATATTGCATACCACCAGTTTACTTTCTAAACACAGTTAATCTCTAGATTAATTAGCATTTTAAGAAACTAGCTGTTCTAAGTTAAAGTTTTATAATACTCTATGAAAAATTCAGGGAAATTTTTTATCTTGAGCACTGAAGGTATTTTAGGTATGTAGAATGCCAATATCACCTTCCTTGCATCTTGTTTTTTCCTCTCTTCCCCACCCAAAATAAAATCAAACCAAGCCACGCCAAGTGCATAAACTGAGATCCTCAAAGATATAAAGGCCTCCTTTGTGTCAGTGGTGGATTCTGAACCTAGAGCCAACAAAATCTGATGTTGAAAGCTTGCAACATGATGGTGTAGGGTGGAGGATGAAGAGCAATGCCATTGTTCCACCCTCTTACTTCCTTTCCTGTAGCTTAAGGAGTGGTTTCAAATGATCTGTAGACTACCTTGCTCCCAGTATAGGGGGTACCTCAGACACGTTCTTTACCCTCTTGGCTTCTGAATCAGACCTGTGAGGCAATTAACAGCTGCTGCTCTTTATTAAACTGAGGAGCTGCTAAGAGCTTAAAAGTAAGCAGACCAGTGAAGGTCATCGCGGTGGTATTTCACGCAGCCTCATCTGATATTTCAGTTCTGCGACAAGATTGAGGCTGTAAATGATTTTCCATGTTGTGTATAAAAATTTTTGTAGAAAGTTGATCCATTTCTCATAAGGGAATGTAGAAAGAGGTCTAATTGGAAAAAAAGGCAAGTTGCTGGACATGCAGTATGACTTTCATCCTTCTTTAGGATTAAAGTTTGTAGAAATTGCACTGCTTAAATTAAAGCTAAAGAAGAAGAAACAACTGTGAAAATTATTAGCTTATATTTATTTTCAAAGCCAAATTTATTATTTGCAATCTTTCCTGAACAACACAAACATTAATTTAGCTTTTTCCATGGTAACATCTCTCTTTCTATTGCTTATTTACTATTGCAGGTCTATATCTTTTCATCTCTTCAAAGTCACTGAAGTGATTTACAATAGTCTTATCAATTTCATGTGAATGGTCTATGGAATGCTAGGATTTGGTCAAATTCTTTCCCACAAGAGGTTTCAATTTGTTCATCATCCCCTCCTGGTATCTGGTTTCGAGACATGATGTGCAGAATTACCTTTAATATCAGTTCTGCAGATACAATGCATTAGCAGAGAAAATTAGACACAATTCCATTTAGATCTGCTGTGCTGCCGTTGTCTTTAAGTTGTCAGGGTGTCGAATTAATGGCAACTGGAGAAGGTTGCCATGACTTAAGGGATCTCTGTAAAAGGAAAAACAATCCTTTATATCTTTTCTGAGAGAAAGGAAGGCAGCTGTTACATATCATTCTGCTGTGAAGCCCTCCCAACATATTTTTACTTTGTTATGCTACTAGAGGAGATGTGTGTGTGTGTGTGTATACATATATGCGTATGTATAAAATCCATCCCGTAAAATTAAAGCAAAATAGCATGTATGTGGTAACTTTAATTTAAAAAGCAGAAAATATATAATTTTAATTTTGATCAAATAAAGTTTTTTATGATATATAACTTTAAAAATCCTGTTTTCCCCCAAACAACCTGAAAACACAGTAATCAGTTTCTATTAAGTTAAAAACATGCATACAGTTATTAAATAATCTCATTAACATAAACCTACAAATGGTGGAAATTCCCTTTTATGAAAAAAATTAAACCACACATGCTATGTAGCTTTTGCTCTGTTAAGATCATGATTATTTTTATCTATTTATTTATTTACACTTTGGAAAGGTGTTTTTTTTTTTTCCTTAAAATGTAGAATTATAAATGGCACATAATTTCTTAATTTCTGCAGGAGAAACACATTCTTAGAAAAGCAACTTGAGAATGACATTCATACAGTACAAGGAGTTCACAAATGATCCTGGAAAGGTGGGACAAGTGGTCAAGGGCTTCTTGTGAGCTCAAGAAGGGATCTTCGCACAGACCCTGATTAAGCTGGAGAAGGAGTTCAGAGGTCAGGAGTCCTGGATGTACGGTTGTACAAATTGAGTGGCTGAGAACTCTTCAGTGGGTAGAAAGACAGCAAATGCTATTGAAATTCTTAGGTGGAGAAAGCTAAAATGTGCAAGTCAGATTACACTGCTGTCAGATTGGACTCAAATACTCTGGTCTTAGTCTATGTAGCCACCAGTTCATTTGGGTAAGTGTGCATGCCATTTTTAAAAAATGTTTTTACAATGTAAATTTGGTGAGAGAGCCTACTTACATATTCACTTTATAGTGTGTATTTATTATGAAGTATGGATGTAATTAAAATAAATTAATATGTACATGCAAACAAAAAAAATCTACAGTGACACCTTGTAAGCAAAAGTAGTTTTACTCTCTTCCCACAACACTTCACTTACTCTACCTCTGAGAAAGCCTGAGTAAATACACAGGCTTCTAGACATTGCAACGTCTAGAAGAGTGGAGTCCTTGGTCTCTGTGCTACTGAATATCCTCCAGAACCCAAAGGTCCTGAAAATCTTCTACCTTGAGCCCCAAAGTAAGGATCCTTAGGGACTGCCTGGTTAAGCACCCAAGCTGAGCTCATCTGCTGAGTCAGAGGATAAGGAAATAATTGGTTTCTTAGGTAACAAGCCTTATATTAAATAGGATTTTATAAATCAAAACAAAACTCTCAAATTTCATCTGAAATTGAAAGTATGTTTTAAGAAGTTCAGATGTAATATGCTCCACATATGATTCACAGCTGATTAAATACCCTACCATAATCTGATTTAATAGAGGTTTTGAGGGAGTATCTGCCTGTGCCTGTGGTACTTTGGAGTGAAACTGCCATGTTTGCATGAATGACTGAGATAAGCTGCAATCAAAAGGAAGACTGGCAATGTTCTGGTCTCATGCAATTGGAGTAAAAGGATTCACAGCCTCTGCCGCTACGTTGATATCAGAAGCATGGCTCTGAGATTGCCTACCTTTTACAATGAAGACCTGTAAACCTTCTTTCATGAAAAAGCAAATATTAATTCTGATCCTTGCTCAAACTGCTTCCTCATAGCAAACCATTAAACTTACAGGTACTGAGCTCCAGCCAGATAGCTTCTCCAAATCCTAGTTATGAGCTAGATGTTGGGAGAGCCACCTGGTAACTGCAGGGACTTTGTAAAAAACCCAGCACTGTTACCAGTATCACAAAGCTCCTGCTGTTGGAAATATCTAGTTTCTCACAGTGGCCTTCCACTGCGCAGGGCAAGTACCAGAACAGACTCTCCATGAGGGATCCACTGCAGGGGGAATACATTTGTTTCCCCAACTCTTTAAAAACCTAGCAAGAAACACGGCAACGTTATCAGCTTGCTATCAGATATTTATATTTTTAGTCTTTAGACTAAAAGCCCAAGCAGGCAAGAAGAGCATATTGAGAGCAGCGCTGCCAAGAAGGACTTGGCGGTACTGGTGGATGAAAAGCTGGACATGAGCCAGCAATGTGCGCTCGCAGCCCAGAAGGCCAATCGTATCCTGGGCTGCATCAAAAGAAGCGTGGCCAGCAGGTCGAGGGAGGTGATTCTGTCCCTCTACTCTGCTCTGGTGAGACCCCACCTGGAGTACTGTGTCCAGCTCTGGAGCCCTCAGCATAAGAAAGACACGGACCTGTTGGAGCGGGTCCAGAGGAGGGCCACAAAAATGATCAGGGGGATGGAACACCTCTCCTGTGAAGAAAGGCTGAGAGAGTTGGGGTTGTTCAGCCTGGAGAAGAGAAGGCTTTCAGGAAGACCTTATTGCAGCCTATCAGTACTTAAAGGGCGCTTATAAAAGAGGTGGCGACAGACTTTTTAGCAGGGCCTGTTGCGACAGGACAAGGGGCAATGGCTTTAAACTAAAGGGGAGTAGATTTAGACTAGATCTAAGGAAGAAATTTTTTACACTGAGGGTGGTGAAGCACTGGCACAGGTTTCCCAGAGAGGTGGTGGATGCCCCATCCCTGGAAACATTCCAGGTCAGGTTGGACGGGGCTCTGAGCAACCTGATCTAGTTGAAGATGTCCCTGCCCATGGCAGGGGGGTTGGACTAGATGACCTTTAGAGGTCCCTTCCAACCCAAACTATTCTATGATTCTATGATTCTATGATTCTGTCTTTGCCAAGCCCTAGCCCTCCACTGGCACACTAGAGGAAAAAATGCACTCCTAATTCTGGGTTTAGAATCTGCTGTGGATATCAGGTTCCAAAAAGTTAGGCTTTCCTGACAAGCTCACAATTTCTTCAGTATTTTATTGAATTGGACTCTTAGCCCAAGGATCAAGTTCCCAAAGCTGAAAACAATTAGGAAGGACATATTTTGAAAGGACTGAATCAGAAAAAAGAAATAATCATATGGAACCCTCTGATAACATTTTACTAGACTCCCAAATGCCAGTGTTACAACTGAGGAAAGAAGGAACTAGAGGTTATGAAAACAACAGTAAAGTTAAGTGGAGATGAAAGCAGTTAGAAAAATAATAAAAACATGTATAACAGTTGAAAGAAAGGAGAAGTTAATTACAACAAATACAGAGGCAAGGAAAAGCAGGAGACTGGTAAAGGAATTGAAAGGATACAAAGAGAAAAGAGTATTTACCTGTGAGGAACGGGGAAGTTTTTAAGTAAATTGAAACAGAAATTGTCCTCACAATGACACAGGCTCATTGTTAGGCAGATACATTTAGACTCACCAATAATAATATGGAAAAGGCAAAAGTGTCTACTAAATATTTCTACTTTATAGGAAAAGAATCAGGATTATGATAAAAAATTTCTGTTTCAGATGTAATACAGAAACACTCTTTTAATAATTATTTGAATAATATGGAACTCCTAAGAGACTACAAGAAAATGAACAAGGACAGGAAAGGGTAAACAAGAAAAGTAGGGTAAATACAGTCATGTTAACCTGACATCAGTCCTGAGGAAAACAATGGGATGACTGGTATGAGACTCGATTAATAATGAAAGGAGGGAAATATAATTAATGCCAATCAATGTGGGTTTATGGAAAATAGATCTTGTCAAACTAATTTGATATTTTTGTGAGATTACAAGTTGGGTTGATAAGGTAATAATATTGATACAATATACTTAGACTTCTACAGAACATTTGGTTTCATGCTACAGAATGCATTGATTAAGAAGGATACAAAATCAACATGGCATACATTAAGTGGATTAAAAACTGTCTATCTGACAGACCTCAAGATGTAATAATAAATGGGATATGATTAGCAAGTAGTTCTATTTCTAATAGGACCCTGTACATCATGGTCTTGAGCTATTATTTCTGAAAACATTTATTGATAACGTTGGGACATTATAAAATTAACTTCTTTGAGGCTTACAGGAGACAAAAAGACTGGAAAGTAAAAAAAAAATACAGGCAACAAATTACTGAAGCTATATTTAATAGAAAGCTTGATGTATGATCTTATCACATGTTGCTCATACTCTCGGCTCCCTTGTAGCACAGCTTTGTCTCAAGCGTCTAGCTTATAAATCGATCTTGTGGCAGAGTAAGCTCAGGCATAGGATAAATTGTGCAGTCTTTTTCTGCAGCTGATATCAGGGTTCTCTGCTTGGCACCTTTTCATCACCTTGGCGTCTCCAGCCATGGATGGAGTGAAGAGGAACCAGATTTGAGAAGTGGTGTTGGCCAAGTGTGAGCTTCTCTGAACAATGTTGTAGCTTACCTGGAGAGAGCTTAGAAGTGGTAGCTTTCATAGAACATAAAATAGCTATTGAGCAGTGCTTCTGGCACTGCGTGTCTAGCACCAAGTAGCTGAACATCTTGCAAATCTGGGACCACCAACAGAGAATGGAGAATTTTTTTTCCTGGGTGTGTATGAGAACTTTTCTTTTCTTTCTTGAGGCAACAGAGTTGTCTGTGGAATCTCCAGCTCATCCACAAAATGTTGGCATCAGGCTCTGGAATGAACCTTATGACCCCAATGGGTGATTTCCCTCAGCAGTAAATCACTTTGCCTGGAGTGAGGCTCAAAGTCGAGAAGGCTGCAGAAAAAAGAAATATTTTAAATATGTCTATGTGTTATTGTAGGCTTGCAGCATTGTATATGAGATGTTACAGATTTGAAAATACATACAAAATTAAGGAATTATTCCTAGCCCAGATATTCACTGCCTCAAAAGCTGGTCATTTCTGTTAAGCACCAACAGCTCCATTTTCAAATATGAATGTAATTGTTATTGCTCCTTTGCACCTTCAACTCTGCCTCCAAAGCCTTCCTCCTTCTCATCTTTCCTCCTCATCCCATGATGGAAAATGAGCACTGAGGTTTTTGGCAGGCGGTGATAGAAATACAGTGCTCTCTGCCACCTCTATTGTGTCTAACTGTGGGCATAATAGCATGAGTTCCCACAGCAGGCCTTTAGAGAAGGGACCCTTCCTGAAGGGCCTGGTCATCACTTCAAGGACCTGAATGGAAAACAAACCTGAAGGAGATTGTGCTACTTTTTTATTTCAGACACTTCTTTCCTAAAGGACCCCTTCTTGTCTGCAGTCTGCTTTGGCATATTCTCCTATTCACGTGGCAGAAACAGCACAAGCTCCATTGGGTGGGCAAAATCCCAGTCCTTTAGCTGGCACTTCTCCAGATGTAAGCAGAGGCACCAGTCGTCTCAGGATCGTCTGCTGGCCAACTCTTCTAAGCATGCTGTTGCATAATCTTATCAGAGACTTTTCCAGGTGGAGCAAAGAGATATCAGTGGGATTTCATTAGTCTTTGAAGCTTCCTGACATAACAAAGAACAATTTTGTAATTCACTTGAACTCCCCACAATTCAGGTTGCCCTGCTAGGCTCCTCAGACATATCTGCCTAGCAAGGCCACGGTTTGCAGCTTTTATCTTACCATGCTGACTGGACTCTCTAGTTGATTTTGTACTGAGACCAGTGGTTACAGGAGACCTCTCTTCAGACTGTTTTCCTCAGGCATAGTACAATTGTGGTACAGGGTAGGGAAAAAGCAGGGAGTATTTGAGGTAAGCTTTTTGCATTAGCAGCATGTCACTTCAACGGCTAGAGTAAGACAGTGGGAAAGAAAAGGCTTTGGACGAGAGTAGATGAATTAATCTGCCTGCAACTTTTGCTGAACAGCAGACAAATGTGTCTATTTTACCTTATCCCTGTGTGACATAGAGTTTCTAATGAAGACACTGCATTTTTGGAATTGCTACTGTTGAAGAGTGATGTGTCTGTTCTCCCTGTTTGAAGTCCCCCACAACCATTCATATCTGAGCTTTCTAGAAGCCCGGTCACAATATGGCAGTTCTGGGAAAATCCCAGGATTGTCAGCTATACAGGGATTGTTTCATTAATGAGTACTTCTCCAGAAATTGAGAAATCATCTAGAATTTTTGCTTTATTTAAGATTTAACTACATTATCTTTGAGATATTACCTGTGAGGAAAGGCTGACAGTTTGATAGAGCGAAGCTTGGGGCTGTAGCAGGTGAGAGGATTAGGCATTTTCTATTGTACATAATATCCTACCCGATAGCTTGAAATATTGGTCAGTTTGTGAAGGCTTTTTTCTTGGAGGAGCTGCCAAGATATGTTTCTCTGCCTCTGTTTACCTCCTGGAGGGTTTCTGAGGGTGTTCTTTGCCTCTGGAATCTCTCCTTCAAAGAGGCACTGCAAGTCTCTAATTGAAAACCTTCATAAAATCATTATCATTAATCATTAAGGTTGGAAAAGACCTCTAAGATCATCGAGTCCAACCATCAACCCAACACCACCATGCCCACTAAACCATGTCCCTAAGCACCTCATCTACACGTCTTTTAAATACCTCCAGGGATGGGGACTCAACCACTTCCCTGGGCAGACTGTTCCAATGTTTAACCACTCTTTCAGGAAAGAAATTTTTCCTTACATCCAATCTAAACCTCCCCTGGCGCAACTTGAGGCCGTTTCCTCTTGTCCTATCGCTTGTTACTTGGGAGAAGAGACCGACACCCACCTCGCTACAACCTCCTTTCAGGTAGTTGTAGAGAGCGATGAGGTCTCCCCTCAGCCTCCTCTTCTCCAGGCTAAACAACCCCAGTTCCCTCAGCCGCTCCTCAGAAGACTTGTTCTCCAGACCCCTCACCAGCCTTGTTGCCCTTCTCTGGACACGCTCCAGCACCTCGATGTCCTTCTTGTAGTGAGGGGCCCAAAACTGAACACAGTATTCGAGGTGCAGCCTCACCAGGGCCAAGTACAGGGGCACGATCACTTCCCTACCCCTGCTGGCCACACTATGTCTGATACAGGCCAGGATGCCATTGGCCTTCTTGGCTGCCTGGGCACACTGCCGGCTCATGTTCAGCCGGCTGTCAGCTAGCACCCCCAGGTCCTTTTCCGACAGGCAGCTTTCCAGCCACTCTTCCCCAAGCCTGTAGCGCTGCATGGGGTTGTTGTGGCCAAAGTGCAGGACCCGGCACTTGGCCTTGTTGAGCCTCATACAATTGGCCTCGGCCCATCAATCCAGCCTGTCCAGGTCCCTCTGCAGAGCCTTCCTACCCTCCAGCAGATCAACACTCCCGCCCAACTTGGTGTCGTCTGCAAACTTACTGAGGGTGCACTCGATCCCCTCATCCAGATCATTGATAAAGATATTGAACAAGACCGGCTCCAAAACTGAGCCCTGGGGAACACCGCTCGTGACCGGCTGCCAACTGGATTTGACTCCATTCACCACAACTCTCTGGGCCCGGCCATCCAGCCAGTTTTTGACCCAGCGCAGAGTCCACCTGTCTAAGCCATGAGCCGCCAGCTTCTCGAGGAGAATGCTGTGGGAGACGGTGTCAAAGGCCTTACTGAAGTCCAGGTAGACCACATCCACAGCCTTTCCCTCATCCACTAGGCGGGTCACCTGGTCATAGAAGGAGATCAGGTTGGTCAAGCAGGACCTGCCTTTCATGAATCCGTGCTGGCTAGGCCTGATCCCCTGGTTGTCCCGCTCATGCCTTGTGAGCGCCCTCAAGATGAACCGCTCCATAATCTTCCCCAGCACCGAGGTCAGGCTGACAGGCCTGTAGTTCCCCGGATCCTCCTTCCGGCCCTTCTTGTAGATGGGTGCCACACTGGCAAGCCTCCAGTCGTCTGGGACCTCCCCCGTTAACCAGGACTGCTGATAAATGATGGAGAGTGGCTTGGTGAGCTCCTCTGCCAGCTCCCTCAGCACTCTCGGGTGGATCCCATCTGGCCCCATAGACTTGTGAGTGTCCAGGTGGCGTAGCAGGTCGTTAACGGCTTCCTCTTGGATTATGGGGGGTTTATCCTGCTCACCGTCCCTGTCTTCCAGCTCAGGGGGCTGAATACCCTGAGGATAACTGGTCTGACTACTAAAGACTGAGGCAAAGAAGGCATTGAGTACCTCAGCCTTTTCCTCATCCTCGGTGGCAATGTTCCCCCCCACATCCAATAAAGGATGGAGATTCTCCTTGGCTCTCTTTTTGTCATTAATATATTTGTAAAAACATTTTTTGTTGTCCCTAACAACAGCGGCCAGATTACGTTCTAGCTGGGCTTTTGCCTTTCTCATTTCCTCTCTGCACGACCTAACGAGATCCCTGTACTCTTCTCGGGTTGCCTGCCGCTTCTTCCACAAGTGGTAAACTCTCCTTTTTTTCCTGAGTCCCAGCAAAATCTCCCCGTTCAACCAGGCCGGTCGTCTTCCCTGCCTGTTCTTCTTCCGGCACACAGGGACAGCCTTCTCCTGTGCCTTTAAGACTTCCTTCTTGAAGAACGTCCAGCCTTCCTGGACCCCTTTGCCCTTCAGGACTGTCTCCCAAGGGACTCTCTCAACCAGTGCCCTGAACAGGCCAAAGTCCGCCCTCCGGAAGTCCATGGTTGTGGTTTTGCTGGCCCCCCTCCTTACTTCACTGAGAATTGAGAATTCTATCATTTCATGGTTGTTAAGCCCAAGACGGCCTCCGACCACCACGTCTCCCACCAGTCCTTCCCTGTTTGTAAACAGCAGGTCGAGCGAGGCACCTCCCCTGGTAGACTTACTTACCAGCTGTGTCAGGAAGTTGTCTTCCACACACTCCAGGAACCTCCTAGACTGCTTCCTCTCTACCGTGTTGTATTTCCAGCAGACGTCCGGGAAGTTGAAGTCCCCCACAAGAACAAGGGCTAGTGATTGAGAGACTTCTGCCAGCCGCTTGTAGAATGCTTCATCCGCCTCTTCATCCTGGTTGGGTTGTCTATAACAGACTCACAGCAGGATATCTGCCTCGTTGGCCTTCCCCCTCATCCTTACCCATAAACACTCAACCGTATCATCATCACAGTTGTTGAGCTCTAGACAATCGAAACACTCCCTAACATACAGGGCCACCCCACCGCCTCTCCTTCCTCGCCTGTCCCTTCTGAAGAATTTATAGCCATCCATTGCAGCACACCAATCGTGAGAGTCACCCCACCATGTTTCTGTGATGGCGACTAAGTCACATCTATCCTGCTGCACAATGGCTTCCAGCTCCTTCTGTTTGCCGCCCATGCTGTGTGCATTGGTGTAGATGCACTTGAGCTGGGCTATCGATTTCACCCCCAGCATTAGCATGCCACCCCTCGGCTCATCTCTAGTGAGCCTGGTTTTATCCCCTTCCCCCTTCAAACCTAGTTTAAAGCCCTCTCAGTGAGCCCCGCCAATTCATGGGCGACAACCCTTTTCCCCCTGTGAGATAGCTGAACTCCATCTGTTGCCAGCAGGCCTGGTGCTGTGTAAACCTCCCCATGATCAAAAAAGCCAAAATTCCACTGATAGCACCAGCCCCTGACTGGGGGGTTCCTTTGAACCTACAGTGGATCTCTCTGGCACTTTCTTGCACTGCATGGTGAAAACATGGGCAGGAAAAGACAAACAGAGTTCCTGATATCATGTTGTCACCAGAAAAATGTAAGTGAAATCTTTGAAAGTGTAAAATTTGGGAACTGGAATTTTAATTAACACTTTAGTGAACGGTTATATGGCCTCCATAGGTTCACCTGCCTGTGTACTCCATGCAATGCAGATGTCCACAATTGGCAGGGAGAAAATAAGGAAAATGAGAACGGAGTGTATTTGTGTCTACAGAATTAACGAGGAGGCACAGGGAAGAAAAAATAGAAATAATATGATAACTGAGAGGGTTGCAGCATCCCAAATTACTTTCTTGACATTGCATCTGAACAGCTGCTAGTTTTAATGATGCTTGTATCTTACCTATCTGTAGGTAGGAAAGAGCAGCCCTTTCTGGCTATCTAAAAAGTTCCTTGTCTTGTGTGTAATACAAATATGGCTCTCCTTTGCAGTTGAACAGCCAGGTGTTATGGTAAGCACAGATGTAGTAATAAGCATAAAATCAGTGTGGGTGTCATGGGTGTCTACATTGTCTGAGAAATAATATATGGCCACTGATGGAAAGCAGTGCAATACATCTGATAAAGAAGGCAAAGCTCAAGTTGTGTAATATGAATGTTATAAATGAACATAGTATGAATATATCAGATACTATAAATGAGCAGACCACAACAACATTTACAACTACCATACTGAATTTTAGCTCAGTGTAAGATATGCCATTAATGTGTCCTTAACTTCTGCATTTTCTGGATCTTTTCAGTACCTGTATCTTTAACATTGCTTTCAGTGCAGCTGAGATGCTACAACAGTCAAGCAATTTTAATTTTGGCCCAAACCCTCTTCCAAAACAGTAAATTTTCTCTGTTGGTATTTCATATCCTCACAGCCACTGCTTCTGGATGTGAGACTTTTATTGCTGACCCTAGGCAAACACCAGTGCCAAGACATACTTCTGATGCATTGTGTCCTTCCTCTTGGTGTAAAAGCGGTATGACTGAGGTGGCAAAAATAAAAGGAAAAAAAGCATTTTGCTACAATAGAGAAAGAGAAAAAGGATAACTTTGAAAAAGAAAAGAGTAAGATCAAAAGAGAAGTTAGCACAGCTAAAAACACCAGCAGAGGGTCCTTGGACCAAAACATTTAAGAATTATTCAGCAGTTTGGCTATTCAGACATATATTTAAGTATCACAAGAAAAGTGCCTTTGGAATCATTTTTGGAAAGCGGTATATTGAGTTCTATACCACATCACAATTTTCTTTTTTTCAGAGAACAGAGTACTGCTTGAGCCAACAGGTAAAGAAATTGCCAGAAGAGAGGATTATCACTGTTAACATTAGTGGCAGGGAACCAGGGTGGCAACAAACAGCAGAAGTACCTTTACAAACACATTGGATAAGGAAAGTCAGCAGGACTGATCTGAAGAGATGGTCTACATGTGATTTTAATGCTATCAGGACTTATGTGATAGTTCTTCCTCACCAATGAAGGGACCTGAGGAAAAGGCACTAGAGTACTTAGGTACCAGTCCCACGAACCAATAATCTGAAGCCAAGCAGCTGCCTGCCTTCCTATGAGGTGAAGGCTGCAGATGGAGGAGAAATAATCACCACTGGACAACCCTGCTTAACCAGCTCCCCTGGTCAGGGAACAGCAGGGGAAGGGCCCTGATGAGGAAATATAATTTTTCTAGTTTCGGAAGCCTGGATGAACTCCCTTCTTCCATATGTCAAATGTAAGGGTCTCAGCAACAGTATTTTTCAGCTAATACATGCGTAGCACAATTATTTCTTATTGCAGTTAAGAATCTACTGAAGCTTATCTTCTTTGAAACAAAAATGTAAATATGGAATATCTATCCCTATTAATAATATTTGTGTTGCATATCCTCTAAGTGGTTTGTTTACACATTGATTAATAAGTACTCATTTACTTCAAGCATTATAAGTCTTTGAAAAGGTTCTAAAAAGACAGTGTCTAAAATGAAAATGGAGGATCTGTCACATGGAAAAATTTGTTATATACAATAATTTTCTAAAATAATTTCCTTTCTGTAATGAAACATTACACATTGAAACAGACACCATTTAAGAATTAACACATTTATTCATTCAATAAATACTAAGCAGTCAGTTGTGATGTAGCTAGGAATCAGAGAAAAATGAATATATATATCAGTGATTTCTTAATTATTCTAATTGCTTGGTAAGTTGTTTGCAAATTATTGGATTAAGATACATGCTGCTAACTGGTACTGGAAGGTTGTTCTTTTACCAGCTGAAGAAGACAACAAGTCTCCAGTGTCCTCTGCAGAATGAATTTTCTCAAAGGTCGCCTGTAACCGAGTAAAGCTCCAACACAGACAAGTCTGTGACTAGTTTCATTGTTCTTGCACCGTGTCGGCTAAATCAGGTCTCCAAAGGATTTAGTTTATGTGTTGGTAGTAATACTAGTTGTCACAAAAACTTTGTCCTGAGTAGATGAGACCTTCTTTGGTCAAATTTTCTTAGGTCAATTGCTTAGCCTGTCATATCCTAAAGGCATTACCTCATTTTGTACTGTCATAGTTCACTTCCAGTGCTAGCTATGGTGTAACTCTATACTTGTATCCTAATGAAATGCTTGTCATTACCTTGTCATGGTTATAATTTCTGAAATTATTTGGGGGTTGTGTTTTGGTTTGTTTTGTTTTTAAATGTCTTCATTGCAAAGTCTGTGAAAAGTAAGTTCTGATTGGAATTTTTTTTTTCTTTTCTTTTCGCCCCCTGTGGTAATAATTTCTTACAATGAGACAATTATTTTCTGGTCAGAAACTCTTACCTCCTTCACATTCTATTTAACTTGAAAACCAGCTGGGACTTCAGACTTGTTCTTAAGTTCAGTATCTTGTCATATACTTGAGTACACTTTGATTGATACAGATAGAAGGTTCATGTAACCATACAACAAAAACATTATAGACTGATGGAGAGGCAATTGTCATCAGCAAGTCCATGTACCTGGCCTGAGATGAATTTCCAGATCAAAATGTGTATTTCCTTTTTGCTTTTTGACAGAGAGTAGTACTTGATAGGTTTCTGGTTCTTCAGAAGTCTCTTGATGGCTGGAAGAAGTGACAGCCCTCAGATCGGAATGGAGTGCAACAGGCTACTGCGTTCTTGTACAAATCAAAGTACTCTTTCAAACTTGAACCCTCTTTCTGAGTTAGAAAATGTATAGGGGGAAAAATTATTGTTAAACTTTAAGTATCACAGATGAATGTTAAATATTCAGGTTTGGATGCACTGTGCAAGAGTCTTAGGCTGTTAAAGTTGGTCTGAATATCTTTCAGGAGACAGTAAGAAGGAAAACATTTTTTTGTATTTGATAATATATTATTAGCAGCATGTGCAGTTTCACAAATATTTCTTTGACAATTTTGATAGAGTTAAAAATTGTTAAGACTTTCTCTTTCTTGCAATATCTCATTTATTCAAAAGGCAGTCAAATTTTAAAAATCGTGAATAATTTTAAGATGAAAATGTTTACCTCTTCCCAGGGTGCAGAATGGACTCTCTCTTTAATTTTTTTCTTTTTTTTTTTGAAAAAAATAATATTTTAAAATGTTTTTGTAGACTTTTAAAAAAAATTCTTTAAAAATAACCTAGCATTTCCTGTCCATTTTTAAAGAATTTTCCAAAGCTGCTGAATTATGTTTAACTAACATTTTTCATCAAAGTTGCAAACACTGATAAAGGTACTATGTAGATTTAAGTTCTTTATTTTCATACAGTTATTATCTAAATAATAAGAAGCATTGCATTTAGTGCTTTGGAATTGTGTTGTTTTGATCAATAGTGCATGTGCATGTCAAAACATACAGACATATAGTGTGGTTTGTGAAAGAGATGTCACAAAATACACAAATGACACTTGGCTTCAGCTGCTGATACTTCTCATTGTTGATGGCTCCCGAAAGGAGCCATGTAACCTGCAGGCCATGGATTACCAGGGATCTAATCCAGGGTCCAGCCTTATGAAGCACCACCATAGGACCTTAGCCCTGCTTTATGGCATATTAGTGTTGTTGGGCTGTGAGAGAGTACATTATCTAACCCTATGCAGGACAAGAAAAGTAAAACCGGATAAAGGTAACATTGTTGACAGAGAAAAAAAGAGGAGCACTGGAAGCTGATCACTCAAGACTAAGGATCGATGTGTTTCCCCACTTGACTAACAACTCCCATACTCACAGGGGTGGTGAGCACACTATGTAGTGTGCTATAGTAGTTCATTAATCCATGAGTGTGCCATCTATGCTGGGTATCATGCAATATATATTTAAAATGAAAATGGAAATGTCACGTACTCAAAAACTACATGTAATCCTGCTTGCAGACACTCTGTCCATGGTGACGGATACCCATGTAAAAGTGATTCAATGGAGACATGTGAACGTTTCAATTGTCCTGGCATGAATCTGGGATGATAGATGACTTAATACCTAAACATTTTTCCTTAGGGCTTTTGTAGTCCTTTTTTTTAATGCAATGGGTCCCTTTCTACTTATTCGGACTCTGGTTGCGGCACCCCAGATTGGGTGTTGATTGGTAAGAAATTGAAACAAATTGGGGTGTATTGCTGGTGGTTTGGATTAAGCCATCACAATATTTGAATGAAGTTTTGGGATCAGCTCAGAAATAAGCTTGCTGCCAGAGATGAAATATTAACTGAGCTATTGTCTGTTATTTATTTGTCTACAAAAGGAAGAAATTTAGTGGTATATGGGGATAAATTTACCCATCTGAATTAAGTAAATACCTACCTGTTTGGGTACAGGTGGAACCTGTCAGCTCTTTCTGTCTTACTCTGACAATGAGCATGGAATAAGGAGGGCAAAACAGCTGAAGGAAGGAATCTAGCAGATGAGATAACCAGATTATATCAAAGGCTGTTTTTTGGAGTTGCTTAAAGGATTGACTGACCAAATCTTGTGTGATGACTTAGGCTTGTGTGGCAGTGCGCAGTATCCTTTTGAATGGGCCTGATATTTTCTCCATTGCCACTTAAACAAGGTTTCATTAACCCAAGATAACTGGCAGGAAATGATCATTTGGATTATTTGTATTCTTTAGAAGGAAGCTTGCAATGCAAGTCTTTTTTACCAGTTGGTACCAATTTGGTCTGAAGCATGCAAAGAAACTGGAAGACATTCATTGACACATGCAGGCATGAGAGCACAATGGTCAAAACTGTTTTACCAAGATTATAGTTAGGGAATTGCTACCTCCAGTTTGGGGAGCCCAAGGGAAATGCTTTGAGGTTTTCTGAACTTTATTTTTGGAACTCTGAAGATAATTAGCAACAAGCATCCTGGCAGTTTGTAATATATCAGTAAGAACTGCGGTTTATGACTTCTGTGCTATTTTTCTCGCAGGGGTATCTTGACTCTTTAGGATATATTATTGGGGATCAAGATTGGTTTACAAGAATGCCTGGACTTTGTTTTTCAGTGATGACTTGTACCTGTTGCATTACTTGTACCACAGTCTCCCTATGACTCAGTTTCCCATCTTTAGTAATGACATTTGACCAACTTCATGGAGATCTCTTGAAATCTAGGGTTCAAATGCCATATACTGTCATTACTGAGGAGCAGAAGCTGACCATAATTTCTCTAATTGAAATTATAAAGATAATTTAGTATGAAAATATTGATTTTTCACGTAAGACAAAAAAGGGTGGAACGTCACCATTTTTTTCTCACTAGCATTTAACAGGTTTTTCTAGGGACCTGGGGCACTGGGTGGGAAACCGAAAAAAGAAAATGTCAGTTTTTACATACAGAATTCCCCAAGTCAAAACTGATTCAGATGTCTTATACTCATCTCCCCAGGTGAGAGGAGATTTTCCCCGCCAAAGTGTCAAAAGCACTGAAAAGAGCTAATTTTACTAGGTTTGCTTTATGTGTGAAATAAAATGTTCCACATTGCCCTGTTTAACAGTACTGAGACAATGCCCATCTGTTCTAGCAATGGGGATCTCTCTGATGGAATGTCTCCCCTCTATTCAACATACATAAACATCATGTGGAAATTGAATTCTTATTGTAACTGGTAAACAATAGGATCTTAAAAGGTCTGAAGATAAGATTAACATATTGTTACAATAGTAAAGTTTGATTTAAACAATTCTGATTTCTTGAATGGGTTCTTCATTTAATATCTATTTTACATGTTATACAAACCACGACTGAGACTGTAAAAAAAGTTATTGCTCAAACATTACTTTCTAATTAGCCAACAAGAACAATTAGGAAATGTTTCAGGTAACTTTAATCTCTCTGCCTGGCTACACATTGTTCATTTATTATGTCAACAAGTACATGTTGATATTTTAAAACAGATCTCTGTCTGCTAATTTTCCTATTTCCCCACCTAAAAGACTATAGCTTCCTGACTGTTAATTCCAGTTGACAGTGAATGGTTCTGTTTCTTATTCACCTCAAAATAATGTATTGTTGCAAAGTGATTTATAATAAACAGTATCTAGGAAAAAAACCTATGATGCTGATCAGTTTTGACAACTAAAAATGCATTATTAATGGAATAATAACATTGGAAGCATCTTGGAAACAAGCTGATTGTGAGGAGTTTATTTTTCTGTTCAGACCCAGATTCATTCTCCTAGTTTAGAGATACTTCTGGGTGGACAGGTCATTACAGAGGAGAATGCCAAAATTATTGCATGTTAGAAAGTCTTGTGATGCTGCCTGTCAAATATAGAATGATAGGTACACTTAAAATAAAGTCAGATACGTTATTCCCATTAAAATCCACTTTTACAATATGTGGTTTGACATATAGAATAAATATTTTAAGTGGGTATATATGTCAGAAAGTGAAATTGCCTTAACTGCTTGATTTTACTTAATGGCTGTTGATGAAAGATACCATTTCTTTTTCCTCTATGAACAGTCATATATGAATATAAATACTGGAACAAATATTTGAATAACAACACAGCTCAGTGCATCTCGACGGCATTTTTGCTACAGAAGTAAATGTAAAGCAAAACCTCGAAGTGAAACTACATATGAATTCATCCTCTGCAGTTGTAACAGGGGACAAGTTGTAATATAAATTTGCAATATGCTTACTCATACATTTAAGGTATAGTATCCTTGATACGATTTGCATACACAGCACAGTATTTAAAGCTCATCCTTTAAGTCAGGAAGAATTCTAAGCTACTGTTGTTATGTAATTCACTGAAAATATTTATGCCAATAGTCAAATTATAATGTCTTAGCAGCTGTTCTCTAGGAAGACCAGTTTACCGTCGTTATAGGATTTTATATTAATTGTAGTATGTACTTTATTGAATTTGCTGAAGTGCTTTGCTGGATATTCTCCAAACACTAACAGCCAAATGAAATTATATAAAAAGGGTCAGCTATGTTTAAGGGTATGTGAAAGTGCTTTAAAGACTGGTTATAATTAAAGAGGTTGTAAACCAACACACAGAGTGCAAATGTCACTGCACACCTATGCTTTCCTTAACTTACATAATTGGAAGGAATTTATCAAGAATGACTCAGTGAAATTTGAGAGCTTGATAAAGGATACGCCTAAAATCTTTAATAAACATTTTTGCAATTTTAAGTAATAGAAATATAGTCACGTCTATCATATTCAGCACAAAACACCATGCATAAAATGCTTCTCTAAACACACTTAACATTGCTTGGATGAGAACAAACAACATCAATAGCTTAAAAGTGATGTAGTTGAGAAAGACGAGCAAGCATACTTTACCCTCTTTCCCTAGGGCTCTTGGGCCTAACTTCTTTTTCTACTCTTATGAGTAAGTATGTGTTTATAAGGAAAAGGATCGTTAGTCTACGTGCTAGCACCATTGCTGCTTTATCCAGCAACTTGGACTGCTGAGGTTTGAATCTGCACCTAACCAGGGGTAAGACAGTCTGTGGAGAAGGCAAATTGCCAGGAGGGACAGATTTAAGGATGGGAAATCCTAGCAGAAAAATAACATGTAAACTTCAGATTTAGGAGCTAATTTGCACAAATTTTCAGGGAAAGACTACTTGAACTAAACCTGCCAGGATCTTTATCACTGGGTTATTCCAAAGGCAAATTCCTGGTTTTCCCATTTGATATATATGTAAGTTAGAAAGGGAATGTTTAACCCTTTTCTGCTGCAGTCTTATAGTATCATTAAAGCTGCATAGTCTACTTGAAAACACTTATTCTTTTAAAAATTTCATTTAAAACTAACAAAACACATAAACCTCTAAAGTAGTTTGTAGAAAAAACCCCAACAAATTATTGCGAGAAAAAAAGTCAGTTCCAGGTATATTCCAATTTATTTTTATTTTTCATTAAGTTTTTGGACGTATTTTCCTCAAAAAGTATTCATTCATAATCTCTTAAATAATGGATTTCATAATAAAATATAATAAACTGATTTTTTCCTCAATCAAAATAAAATCAAGGTCCTTTGTGTTTCTGTGTTATGGCAAGGAAAGGAAATGACATTTAGCTTGGTGTGTTCTCACACAATACCAGCAAAGTCTGGAGAAAGAATATTCTGCATATTGGTAGATATGTTCAGAAAGTTAGCTTCCACAGCTGTGACTATGAATATCTGAAGATGGCTTACATTTTCAGCCAGTTGAGGAATAACAAAAAAAAATCAGTGACTTTTGTCTACAGTAAAAACTAAAGGTTTAGGTTCATGCATAAAATAAAATATGCTCACTTAGGTGATGTCAGATAATTAAAAATGTGGATACAGCACATTTGTTAGAGGAAGAGTTCTGACAACAATGTTGCAATTAAAAATGTGGATTATTTAATACATTGAAAGGTGCAATTACTGTTGAAATTCTGCTCACAGAACAGATAAATGGTATCATTTCTTAGGCAACACTTAATATTTATAGAATGTACTTACAGATGAGGTGGCAAGAAGATCACTCAGCATCTACACTTATCTTTCTGTACTTAAAGGAGATTTCAATATATATTTTAGCTTATATTTCTTTTTAAACGTTAATATCCCTTCTAACACCACGATGAGCCAGAGCAAAATTTCAGGAACTTTCATGAATATACACCTGTAGAAAATGCAAAAGCAGGCCTGAATGTGTGTGGGTCAGATTATTGTATGTCTAGCTACCATTTTCCATGCACAATTACCCAATTTCAGTCTGCCAGTCCTGGTCTGCAGACAAACAGGCAAATCTGTGTGAGTGATCCTGTGGGCTGAAAATTTGGCCCTAGATGAACACATGATGAATAATAATCTCTGCAAAGAATTTATATTTCTTTAACCAATAATGAACAATAAATAATGACAAGTTTCATTTTATGTTCCTTTTATTTGAAAAAGACTAACAATCCGGTTCATTTTTCTCATTTGAATAATGTTGAATAACCAATGAATTTGATTGCTTTATGACCACACCTAATGCCAAGCGGGCATAATCATAGAATCATAGAATCATAGAATCATTGAGGTTGGAAAAGACCTCTAAGATCATCGAGTCCAACCATCGACCCAACACCACCATGCCCACTAAACCATGTCCCTAAGTGCCTCATCTACACGTCTTTTAAATACCTCCAGGGATGGGGACTCCACCACTTCCCTGGGCAGACTGTTCCAATGTTTAACCACTCTTTCAGGAAAGAAATTTTTCCTCATGTCCAATCTAAACCTCCCCTGGCGCAACTTGAGGCCATTTCCTCTCATCCTATCGCTAGTTACTTGGGAGAAGAGACCGACACCCACCTCGCTACAACCTCCTTTCAGGTAGTTGTAGAGTGATGAGGTCTCCCCTCAGCCTCCTCTTCTCCAGGCTAAACAACCCCAGTTCCCTCAGCCGCTCCTCAGAAGACTTGTGCTCCAGACCCCTCACCAGCCTTGTTGCCCTTCTCTGGACACGCTCCAGCACCTCGATGTCCTTCTTGTAGTGAGGGGCCCAAAACTGAACACAGTATTCGAGGTGTGGCCTTACCAGTGCCGCGTACAGGCGCACAATCACATCCCTACTCCTGCTGGCCTGATAAGCATCATTAAGGAACAAAGGTACAAGTCTAGAGATGTGAATTCTTTTTTTGGCTCTACACAGGCTTCGTGTGTGACCTGGGGTGAATTCGACTAGGACTAGGTTTGTAAGGAGTGAGTATAAACATCTCTGTTATGCCATTTCTTAACTTAATTAGTGATACTACTCTTTTGCAATTTCACAGGTTACTATTTAGTTTCATTAGGGAGTGTTTGTAAAGTATTTTGACTTTTGCAGTTGAATTTTTTTGAAAACCTGAATTTGAAAATGAAGAACAGCAAAAAAACAAACTATATGACATTGAAATATTACGGCACATCTAAAATATCCATGAAACAGGCTTCTGTAACTTATGCAAAAAGTAATACACAAACTTCTTTCTCGTAGGGTCTTTAAAATAAAGGTTTTCTTGTTATGTTAGTGGGATATGTTGCATAATTCACTTGCCAGCTCATCACTTCTTGCTTAAGAAGACATCATAAACAATGCTCTCTCTGCAAGTTATATACCTCCTTATCCTCTCTTCCACCATGTTGTCTTTTGCTGTATGCAATGCATATGCATATCCATACTAAAATATGTTAATATATATTGAGATTTCATGAAGAAAAATATTTGAGAAAACATAAATATTTAACTGATACTAGGAAAAGAAAAATTTGCATATGTGGCCTTAATTTTGCCCCATTTTTTCAATGAATTATGAGAGACTTTAATTTCAAGATCATCTTGTATTTCTCAAGAATGAAATAAAAAAACATATGCTTTTTCTCTGCTGAGGCAAATATATAGTATCATGCAGTACTTAATACAGACAAGCAACCATTTAAATTGTAGTTTTCAAAATATACCACAGGTTAAATACAAAGGTGCAGAAATAGGGTGTTTGGTGGCCTAATTTATTGATTTCTGCAATTAGATAGAAGTCTTTTGTCCAACTTAGTCTAAGGGACTCAACATTGATTGTTGTCAAAAATTATGTGGCATTAGCCTAAATTATTAGAAGACATGTTTGGGAAAAAGCATCTTGATAAACATTGGCTGTTTTGATTCTACCCTACGTGTTTCATACCCCCCAACAGTGTAAAATAATTAAAAATCTGCTCTGCGTGACTCATGAGCAAGTAGAGTCAATATAACCAGTTGTCTATTGAACTAACTTACTCTTCTAACACAGCTGGGGTGGGGGGACAAGATTGAGGATCTTTAAATTATGATGGGGGCTCAACCAAGTAGCCATATTCAGCTAGTCACACAGGTGCCATCCAGCTCTCCCTTCCTAGAAGAGACTGGGACTGAATGTGTACAAACCGTCATGAAAAGAAAAAGCAGTTGAGAATGAAAAAGACAAAAAATAAATAAAGAGGATACATTTCAGTCACAGAAAACATCATATACAGTACATGACGTTATATGCAGCATTCATGCATCTAAACCTAAGCCGCACATGTGAAAATGATCGCTCTGTGATGAATTTAATGTACTTTCCATATCTGAGTGCTTCTTTTGTCTTCTTCCACTAATCCACGTCTCCAGGGATTTATTCTTACATTTCAAGCCTACATGGAGCCTCTAACAGCTACCATCTTTTACTTTCAACCTGTTAGACAGATGATCCCTCCATGCCTTTAAATCTGACATTTCCTTCCAGTATCATACCGGTCTGAAGTCCATCCTGGGCAAGGTTTAAACCATGACCCAGTAAAAGTTTTCCTGTGCATGTTCACAACGCAGTTTTAAAATCTGATGTCACACAGCTCTTCCAGGATTACAAACAGGAGCTTTTTACAACTGGGGAGAGAACATTTCTACCTTCCTACAGGCAACTGGCACTCGCTTCTTTCCCTGAAAGGATCCAATGAAAGAGACAATATTGAAATGCTGCTTTTAGGTAGAGAAAACTGTTTTGGGAGGTGAATCAGTGCATACGTGTGAGAGAAAGAGAAAGAAAGAAAGGAAAAGAGAGGGAGGAATGCCAACAAGTGTAATATATATATAAGAAAGGTAAAGATAATGCCGAAGTCAATGTTTTCTAAACTTGTCTATGTAAGACATGCAGTATTTCAGATAAGACCAGTTCAGTGCTGTTGATCAGATAAACGTTGCAATTGACCTAGTTTGAGGAAAGATGAATTGTCAGGCAATTCCTAGCTCCATTAATGGGTTAATAATTTTAGTATGCTATTCTTTTTTGAAAAGGCTTATTTAAATGTTTATCAGTTGTGCAAAGTGGAGCAGCACTGGAGATTCGCAAGGGAGAACTGATCATTGCCTATGCATGGAAGCGTTGTAGGA